>NW_025999926.1:209412-331778 GCF_001458135.2 Marmota marmota marmota
GTTATCTCTTGGGTTCATTTCTTTTTTTCTTCCCAGAGTACTCTTACTCTGCTCCAGTCGTGCTTGGTTGTTAAATGCAGCTGCTGCACACAGTGGCCCTGGAATCTCAGGTCACCATTCTCTCAGGGCTTACTTTCTTTCTCCTGCATTGTCTATTTGCTCTGTCTTGGTTTTCTCTCTTATATTAGTAGAATATAAATAGATTCCTGGGAAAGATCTATGTAGTATGAACTTTATATATTTTTAAATTGCTTTTTATTTTGACTTTTCACATTGTACTGATTATTTTATCATTTTTTAGTGATTTGTTAAAACACCTCAATTTTTGTGATCCTTAGTATCCATTCTTTTTTAGTATGCAGAATATTATGTAAATTGTTTGCAAAAACTACAAGAAAAAAATTGAAGGATTTTTTTGTTGTTGTTTATTGGTAAATTGTGTATTGCTTTTCAATTTTTTCAGTAACTATATTCAGTACTGACTTGACACAAAAATAAATAAATATTTTATCTTGATTTTATTCCTTTAAATAACAGCTTTATTTTGAAATAACTATGTAACATAAAATTCTTTATATTGAAGTACATAATTAAGTGGTTTGGGAGGATAGTTGGTCTCTTTTGTTTGTTGGTTGTTTGTTTTGGTACTGGGAATTGAACCCAGGGGTACTCTACCATTGAGCTGTATCCTCAGCCCTTCTTATTTTATTTTATTTTATTTTTTTTTGCTTTGAGACAGAATCTTTCTAAGTTGCCCATGCTGACCTCAAACTTGTGATCCACCTACCTCAGCCTCCTGGGAGTAGCAGGGATTACCTGGCTCAATTAGGTGGTTTTTGTTTGTTTTTTTAACTTCATTCTTATTTATCTATGTGTGGTGATGAGGATGGGATCCAGGGCCTTGCACATGCAAGGCGAGCGCTCTACTGCTGAGCCATAACTCCAGCCTCTGAATTAGGTGTTTTTAATATATTAAAAGTTGTATAACTTTTAATTATATAATTAATATATTAAGAGTTTTATAACTCACCACTTTCTAATTCCACAACATTTTCATCACTTCCAAAAAAATATCCCAAACCTATTAGCAGTCATGCTCCATTCCTTCCTATTCCTCCCCGTATACCCAATCCTGGCAATCATTAATCCACTTGTATTATTTACCTATTCTGGATATTTCATATAAAATAAATCATACAATATGTAACATTTGGTGTCTTGCTCATTTTACTTGTGTTTTCAAGGATCATCCTATTGTAGCATATATTAGTACTTCATTCATTTTTATGACTAATTACTGTTCTTCATATGAATATATCACTTTATATATTTACCAGTATCATGCTTTTAGTAGTGTGGCATTTTGACAATGTTAATTCCGCCTATCCAAGAACATGAGATATATCTTTCCATCTTTTAAGGTCTTCAATTTCTTTAGTGATCTGTAGCTTTCGTTGTAGAGGTCTTTCACCTCTTTTGTTAGAATGATTCCCAAGTATTTTTTTTTTTAATGAGGCTATTGTGAATAAGATTGTTTATTCCTAATTTCCCTTTCAGTTGATTCATCTCTGGTGTATAGGAACGCAACTGATTTATGGGTGTTAATTTTGTATCATGTTGTTTGCTGAATTTGTTTAGGAGTTGTCAAAGTTTTCTGGTGGAGTTTTTTGGGTCTTCTAAATATAGGATCTTCTTGTCGGCAAGTAAGGATAGTTTGAGCTCTTGTTTTCGTACTCATATCCCTTTTATTTCATTCTTTTACCTAATTGCTCTGATTAGAGATTTGAAGACTGTTGAATAGAAGTGGTGAAAGAGAACATCCTTGTCTTGTTTCTGTTTTAGAGGGAATGCTTTCCGTTTTCTCTATTTAGAATGATGTTGGCCTTGAGTTTGTCATATATAGTTCTTGCAGTGTTGAGGTATGATCCTTTCATTCCTTTTTTTTCTAGTGTTTTAATCATGAATAGATGCTGTGTTTTCTTAAATACTTTTTCTGCATCTATTGAGATAATTATGTGACTCTTGTCTTTTGAGTCTGTTGATGTGATGAATTTTATTTATTGATTTCTGTATGTTGAACCAACCTTGCATCCAAGGGATGAACCCCACCTGGTCATGGTGCATTATTGTTTTAGTATATTTTTGTATGTGAGTTGCAGCTTTTTATTAAGAATTTTTATTTCTGCATTTATCAGGAATATTGGTCTGAAGTTTTCTTTCCATGATGTGTCTTTGTCTGATTTTGGTATCAAGGGTGATACATCTTCATAGAATGAGTTTGGAAGGATTCCCTCTTTTTCAATTTCATGGAGTAATTTGTAGGATTGGTGTTAGTTCTTCTTTTAAAGGTCTGGTAGAACTTGGCTGAGAATCTGTTTGGTCCTGGTCCTTTCTTTGTTGGTAGGCTTTTGATGGTGTCTTCAGTTTCATTACTTGAAATTGATCTGTTTATATGTTCTATGTCCTCCTGATTTAATTTGGGTAGGACATATATCTCTAGGAGTTTATTGATGACTTCAAGATTTTCTATTTTATTGGAATGTAAATTTTCGAAGTAGTGTTGAATTGTTTGTATTTCAGTAGTGTCTGTCGTGATACTTCTTTTTCATCGCGAATTTTAGTAATTTGAGTTTTTTCTCTCTTTCTCTTCATTAGCTTGGCTAAGGGTTTATCAATTTTATTTACTTTTTTCAAAGAACGAACTTTTTGTTTCATTGATTATTTAAATTGTTTTTTGTTTATTTCTATTTCATTGATTTCTGCTCTGATTTTAATTTTTTCCTGTCTTTGACTGCTTTTGGTGTTGATTTGTTGTTCTTCTAGGGCTTCGGGGTGTAATATTAGATTATTTATTTGATGACTTTCTGTTCTTTTAATAAATAAGCTCAATGCAATGAACTTTCCTCTTAGAACTAATTTGATAGTATCTTAGAGATTTCGATGTTATGTTGCTATTCTTATTTACCTCTAAGAATTTTTTTATTTAATCCTTGATTTTAGTCTCCAGGTGTTGAAGTAGCTTCTATTTTTTATTGTATTATTGATTTCTAATTTCTTTCTATTATGATCTGATAGAATGCAAGGTATTAAGAGTTTCTTTGTGGCCTAAGATATGGTCTGTTTTAGAGAAGGATATTTGTTGCTGTTGAGAAGAAAGTATATTCAGGCATTGATGGATGAAATATTCTGTGTCTTTTAAGTCTAAATGATTAATTGTATTTTTTAGTTCCTATCCTTCTTTAGTTTTTGTATGGAGATTCTATCTGGTGATGAGAGAAGCATGTTAAAATCACCCAGTATTATTCTGTTGTGGTCTGTTTGATTCTTGAAATTGAGAAGGGTTTGTTTGATGTATGTAGGTGCTCCACTGTTTGGGGCAAAAATATGTACAGTTGTTATGTCTTGATATATAATTCCTTAAACAGTATGAAATGACGTTCTTGGTCCATTCTGATTAACTTCTGTTTAAAGATCACTTTCCTGATAATTAGGATAAAAAGCCTTGCTTATTTACATGATGCATGTGTATGATGTTTATCTTAAATTTGTGGATGTCTTTGCCTGTGAGCTGAGTCTCTTTGAGACAGCATGTGGTTAGGTCTTGTTTTTAATTCAGTCTGCCAGTCTATCTTTTGATTGATGCGTTTAGACCATTTACAGTCAACATTATTATTAAGAAATGATTTTTACGCGTGTCATTTTTGTTTATTATCTGGTTTTTTTTTTTTATTTTGTAGTTCCTCCCTTTGCTGGTTTTCACTTTTATTTTTCATTTCTTCTGCATGAACTGTTATATTGAATATATTTTGTGCAGGCTTCTAGTTGTGAATTCTTTTGTTTATCATGGAAGGTTTTTATTTCATCATCAATTTTGAAACAGTTTTGCTGGGTATAGTTTTCTTGGTTGACATTCATTTTCTTTTAGAGCTTGGTGTATATTATTCCAAACCTCCTAACTTTGAAGGTCCTGGTGGAGAAATCAACTAAGATCTGGATTGCTTTTCCTCCAAATTTGTCCTGTCATTTTTCTCAGGCACCCTTTACAATTCTATCCTTGTTCTATATGCTAGGTATTTTCATAATATGTGCATCGGTGAGGGTCTATTGTAATTTTGTGTATTTGTAGTTCTGTTAGTCCTGTAAGTATTTGATTTTCCATTTCATTCTTAAGGTTTGGGAAATTTTCTGATATTATTTCAGTGAAAAGATTGTGCATTCCTTTAGTTTGTATCTCTGAGCCTTCATCTATCCTGATAAATCTGAAATTTGGTCTTTTCATGCTTTTCCATATTTTTTGGAAGTTCTGTTCATAGTTTCTTAACATAATTTTCCAGTCAACTTTATTTTCAAGATTTTTTATTTTGTCTTAATTGCCTGAAATTCTTGTCTTCCAAGTGGTCTAGTTTGCTTGTGATGCTTTCCATTGAATTTTTAATTTGGTTTATTGATTCCTGTAATTTCAAGAATTTCTGGTTGATTTTTTTCTTTAGAATTTCTATTTCCTTATTGAAATGATCTTTCACTTCTTATATCTTGCTAATTTCACTCCTTTCATTGTCCTTTACCTGGAGGACCAGTTTGATTGTGTACATTCTAAACTCCTCTCTGACTTTTTTTTTTTTTTTAACTCTGGTGTTGATAGATTCTATTATTGAAGTATCTTGGTTTGTTTGGAGTGATTTGTTCCCTTGCTTTTTCATGTAGTTTATGTGTCTACCCATCTAACAGTATGAGTCTGAGGCTGTAGAGTTTCTACCCTTTGGACTTATAGTGTACTTGAAGGTTTCCAGTATTTCACCGTTTAGAGGGAGACAAATAATAACAACAACCAATGCAAACAATATACAGTATTAAACCAAATAATTCCTGCTAGACATCTACAATGCTAATTGTCACAATTAACAAAAGTGATGTGATCAGTTATTGCAGACAATAGTGATAATAAGTTTGCAAAAGGGTTTACAATTTTGAATGGTAGACAAGGAGAGAACAGAAGTTATGTAGGATGTGATGATTATGAGGGAAAAAGAAAAAAATATAAGTAAAAAACTAAAGAAG
This sequence comes from Marmota marmota marmota, assembly GCF_001458135.2. Taxonomy (NCBI): domain Eukaryota; kingdom Metazoa; phylum Chordata; class Mammalia; order Rodentia; family Sciuridae; genus Marmota; species Marmota marmota. Next base: position 214,471 of record NW_025999926.1, read on the forward strand.
GAGTGAAAGAGAACAATAGAGATTTGCTGTTAGACAAAGAGAAGAAAGAGAATCGAGGGAAACAGGTGAAAAAAATATAATGTAAAAATTTTTAAAATTAAAAATAAAAATATTAAAAATAAAACTGAAATATACTAATGAAACATCTAAATACTGATCAATGAAAAATAACTGGCTTCCAAAATGCTAGAAGTGAGGGGAAAAAAATGAATATGTATAGGTCTCCATGAGCCATTCAGGTCACACTTAAACAGAAAAGAAAAAATTTTAAAAATCTTGATCAAAAGTTAAAGAATTGCTTCCTTTGGAGTTCATATATTTCTCACCTTCCCTTCTCAGCAGTGTTAGAGTCTGGAGTGTGATGCCTGCTTCACCCTCAGGGTGGGGTTGCTAGTATGTAAGAGGAAATCCCGTAGATAGAATCCTGGAGGGGGAGTTTAGGCTTAGGAAGTCTCTAGGTTCTTGTTGAGTGGTGATTGATATGAAGATTTTAAATCTGTGTACCACTAGGGCGCTGCAGTTGCTGGTCCACACTGGAAGACTAGACCCGGGGAATCTCCCCTGGGTTCTCCTGGTGCAGTGGAGAAACTAATTCTTAAGTCCACTCCATCACCTGCAGACTCCACATTTCCTGGTGTCTTCTGTCCCCAAACTCAGTCTCTCACATCCCACCCGTACCCTTTCGAATTCCTGGCCAGGTGCTAGTTTCCACTATCAGTATTCTCCACTGTAAACCCCTCTCCACATTTGATTTTCTTCTGGTCAATTAGGCACACTCTGTGTTGTGCAGTGGGTTTACCAGGCTTGTATTTCGGGCTAAACTCAGGTTTGCCAGGAATCAGCTTTCCCAGCTGCTAAGCTCCGCAACTTCAAAATGGTTCCTTTCCTATCTTCCACAGGCTGCTGGGAGAGAGGTGGTTTCTTTACTGCACAATGATGTTGTTCAGCAGCCTTTTGGTTTAGTCAGACAGTGTATTTGATCTCTGATCTCTCCATACTCAGACACACCTCAGGCATCCTAGAAACGTGGCTTCCTTTATTCCCTTTTCTTTCCATGTTGCTTATGGAGGGACCATTCTGTCTGGTGCCTCCAGCTGTTGCAGCTGTGGTGGCACTGGGGATTTGTTCCTTATTTTATTATATCCAACCTCCTGGGTCCCCAGTCTACTTTGAGTGTCCAGAATTAAAGCCCAGTATAGTCTCCCTTTTTAAAATTCTTTGTCGCCCATCTTTCTGAGAAGTTGCCTATCTGTTTTCCTGGTTTCACACCATGGAGCAGCCAGGAAAGTGTCCTAGCAACTCTCTCTTCTGCCATCTTTTTTTTTTTTTAAAGAGAGAGAGAGAGAGAGAATTTCAATATTTATTTTTTTTTAGTTTTCGGCGGACACAACATCTTTGTATGTGGTGCTGAGGATTGAACCCGGGCCGCACGCATGCCAGGCGAGCGCGCTACTGCTTGAGCCACATCCCCAGCCCCTCTTCTGCCATCTTGAAAAGTGGATTAGCCTCATCATATCTTTTACCTATTTTTTTCTGCTAGATTCCCAGTCTTCTTTTAGGTAGCAGAAGTTATACATGCATTTTAGATTTTAATCATTAGTTTTTTGATGTAGTACTCTATTGCATTGATTCTAAGACGTTTTGGGTTTTTTCCCCTATTTTGAGATCTCTGAAGTAGGAATGAATCATCAGTTGCTGAGAGTCATTGATGAGTCATTGTTGGCTAGAGACATTGTGGTTGTCATTGCGTATGTACTGATGAACTTGGTCTTGGCTCTCCCTACTGTCAGTGCTACTATAAAGTCACATGCACTGCTGGTCAGTAAGGCAACATATGACTGGAGAAATAGCCTGACCACACTGAGCAGATGAAGAGAGGATGCTGTGACTAAAACATGGCTTGAATATCAGTTTGTCAGAGTACCTGTTGTCTTTGGACAGTGACAACTTACTTTATAGAAACATGTGATTTGATTGGGGGAAAGATAAAACTGTGAGATTGTTCCAGTAGGAAAATTTTAGCATCAAAACTTGAGAATGAAAGACAATAACAATAATAGGTAGTCCAGGGGTGCTTTAAAAATGCTAAAATACACCTGACAGCACAAGGAGAATATTGCGTGAATACCCAGCATACTGATGATTCAGCAGAAGAGAAAGACAACTGGATAAAGAGGTTTAGGTATATTTTGATGTATCTATTATATTTTCCTTTCCATAAGTATAAAAGCAGTATGACAAAGATCTGTGTCTAAGAATGACTAGTAAACCTTTTTGTTAAATATAAACTAAATAGGTCTACATGACAAAAATATATTCTTTCATTTTAATCGACACTGTTTTTCTTCCATAGTGATAGATAAATTATAATTGATGACCTCTTAGATTCAGTGTAATATAATAAATCACCTGTTACTTTGACTTTGGTATCATGAAAACAAATTCCTAAATTTTGACTTGGTCAAATGCATCCAGTGTGGCATTGTTTTGTTATTTGGAGGCTTATGTACTTAAGAAGTCAATTCGAAAGTCACAAGATATTTTTAAAAAGCTGACAGGATCTTTTTAAAAATATTTTTCACGTTCTTGTACTGGTAGTTTAACTTTGCCCATATAGAGAAATTTATGTGTAACCTAGTAATTTGTGGGGCACCTGCTCTCATTTTCAAGTATTTTTATGTGTGCAATTTCCTGCACTCCATGTTCTTATGTCTCTTTGCCTATCTGCACCAGTGCCAAATCTAGCACTACCAGGGTCTGAAATATTTACTGCTTCTTTGTGTAAAGTACTTTCTTCCCCTTTTCTTTTTGGGCATTACTGGTATTCTATCCAGGGCATTGTACATGCTAGACAAGTACTCTACCACTGAGCTACAGTCTCAGCCGTTTTTAAATTTTATTTTGAGACAGAATTTCACTAAGGATCTTATGTTTTATTATAAGACAGCATCCTGCCTGGCCTCAAACTTGAAATCCTCCTGCCTCTGGTGGGATTACTGATATGTGCCACCTTCTTCCTTCTGAGTTTAGTTCACTTATCCTTCCATGTAATTTTGAAGTTTGTAGAGATAATAGTTTTTGCCTCATAGTACAGTATGGCCTTTATTAATATGATGAGCAATAAAAAAAATCAAGCATTCTTGTTTTGTTCCTGTTGTTGCAGAATATTTCTCCATTAATTTCCACTTAATATTTATAGATTTGGGGTATATATTATCTTCTCAGTTTGAGAACATACTTTTCTGATCTTAGTTTTCCAAGAATTTTAATTTATAAATAAATGTTGGATTTTATCAAATATCATTTCTGTCTCTATTAAGAGCATTCATAATTTTCTTTATTTCATTATATATCATGTATTTTTTTCAAATTGAATAATGCTTCCTGATATTTAACTTTCTTCTACATCTTTTAGATTCACACTGTTCTTTTTCTGATACAGTTGAACTCACAAAATACACATTTTTAACTTTTTCTAGTACTAATTCACAGTCAGTTTTCCAAAACCTTTAGAGTGGAGAATTCAGAATTATTTAGGTTTTGAAATATAATGAAGTACTTATCCCTTATTAGAGAACCACTTTTTTGTGAAGCCTGGGGCAGCATCCCATGTGAATATTCGCACTCAGTGGAATAAGTAAAAGCAATAAATAGTTCATCATCAGTTTAGGACAGGTTTTAGTGCCAAATGAATTTGTGGCAAACTTTAAAAACTCCTGTATCTGTGTTGAGGGCTATAAATTCCCTTCCAAATACTATTAACCTATACTTTTAATATGTGTTATTCAGATCTAAGTATTTTCTAATTTTCATTCTGATATTTTCCTTTAACCAAAGCATAAATGTTTTCCCTGAACTTTGTTCTTCTCAGTGATTTATAATTTATTGACTATGATCATAACATGTTGTGGATGGTATCCTTTCTGAATGAGACTAGTGCTCTTGTTGAGATTCACTTTTGTCTTTATTGAGAGTTTTTGCAAATGTTAAAGTTATATTGTGTGTTACATATACAGATCTTTATCTTGCAGGTTTGAAAGTATGTTGCTAGGTGTCTTAGGGCTCAGTATTTTTTAGTGGTTTTGAATGTTCCTTTTGTCATCTTGTAGCAGCTTTCCTCATTTTTCTAATAATACTTTTTATCTTAAAGTCTGTCTGATAGCACTGTAGCTATACCAGCTTAGTTTTAACAAGTAATTAATAATTTAGTTAATAAATAATTAATAATTATTATTCTCTCTTCTGTTTTCAACTTTACTCTTGTTTATTTTGTACATAATTGGGTTTTAAAAGCCCAATTAGTATCTTCGTCTTTTTTTCAACAATTTAGTTATAGATGGACACAATAACTTTATTTTGTTTATTTTTATGTGGTGCCAAGAATCAAACCCACTGCCTTACTTGTGCTAGGCAAGTGCTCTACCACTGAGATACAACCCCAGTCCAGTATCTTCATCTTTTAACTGAGGGGTTTGTACACATTTATTGTGATTACTAACTTATTTGTATAATAAATATTAATACTGCTGAAATATGAGATAATTCATAATTTTCCTAGTAAAATTTAAGGTATTTTTTGGCCACTTTGATATGTAAAATTAAATGGATATATAAGAAATAGCCAATCTATCTAATCATACATAGATATATTAAATTTCTTCGTACAAATAGTATTATTTGAAAATATTGTAATTCCCCTTACTTCATGCAGTAATCTTATTCTGATTCTTTACAGACACCTTGGATACCATATTTATCATTTTAATCACTTCAAAAATTAATTTTCAAGATGTCATTTTCACATCTTCATTAATACTTGAGATCCATAATTTCTTAAATCTGTGTATTTTGCAGTATTTTACCCAAGTCTCAAATATTTATTCACTGTCACTTCTATACTTGACCCCTGTGGTAAAGTTTTTTGTTGTCTTTTTGTTTTAAAGGTTTATTTACTTGGTTGTGTAGTACTTTCATTATGAAGTCTTATTCCAAGGAATATATAATTTGGGTGGGAATTTATGCTATATTTATGTCAAATTATTTTACCTCTGTCTAAGAGAGAGGCAGAGAGAAGGAAGAGGGAGGTAGAAAGAAGAAATTTGTTTCTTTTGACTACCTAAAAGTAGAATTGATAGAGATCATTTCTGGCAGTAGTTAGAATTCAGTTCTGCTCCTTATAATAGGAAATTCAAACTTTCCTGGTTTGAATAAAATAGTTGTTAATTTCCCTTTGCCTACAAATGAAGGGAGGGGACAGCTCCACACATACTCAGGGACCCAGGTTCCCATTCTGCTATTGTACTCTTGAGGTGTTATGTGACTTCTATTGATAAGTCACCTAAGACAGGATGGTAAGCAAATACAATGCATTGACTCCCTCTGGCATATATAATTATAAGTCACCAATGAAATTTTTAAAAAAATAAAAGTAGTTTTGGACTACAAACAAGTTAGAGAACAGCTAATCTTGTTATTCTAGTTTAATTTAAAATCCTAAAAAAAAAAAAAAAATCAAAAAACGGAAAAGAAAAGAGGTCCTTTCTGCTTTGTCAGGTTGGTTAAGGCAGCACTGGCCACACCTAGTTGCAGGAACAACTGGAAAATGCCTCTGCTGTTCCAGGTGGCAGGGTAGACACAAGAGAATACTTGTTAGATTGGCAGCTCTTGATCTCTGCTGCTCGTGTTGCCCAAATAGCTGATGTAATTGCAGGAGTGCCAGGTAATGATGAGAGACTGAGGGCTCACCTGTGTGGCTCTCTGTTACTGCAGGGATAAAAACTGGAGCAGATGACTTGTAGATTCTGCTTTGAGCATCATCTTTCTTAAATACCATGCTTTTACTGGTTTCATTTCTTTTTCCCCCTTGCATTCTGTCTTCCTGATCTCATTTTCTCAACTTAGTTTTCTTCATTTCTTTCTTAACCCTCATGTTTAACATAATCATTTTCTGTCTAACTTTTAATCAGAATTTCTCATCTTACTGAGCAGGACTGGTTCTTTCTCCACTCTCTACCTCAGTTATTCCCCACTCTCACCCGCTTCAGTTCCCCCAGTTTACACCCTCCTGGATTATTATTTTTGTGAATTACCACTTCTTACCTTTACCTGTTACAGTTTCTTTGCTAATCTGTGAGTATTTATTGCTTTATCTATCCAACTTCTTTGGACTTAAAATGTTTTTTTCCTAAAATATATTCTCTGTTAGATCCTTCAGTAGGGGTTTGTAGAAGATAATCTCATCTCTTACTGAAAAATGTTTTCATTTTACCTTTTTGAGTGACAGAGAGAAATAAGTTCTAGATGGATATTTTCCCTACAGCCCTTGGAAAATTTCACCATCACATTCTTGTCACTATTTTGGTGAGGCTAATGTCAGTCTAATTGGTGCCCATCTTTTGTTTTTCCTAGTGGCTTTTACAATTGTTCTCTTTATTGGTAGAATTCTGCAGTTTGACTATATGTGTCTTTCTGTAATTTATTCTTACCCTGTTAAGGTTTTTCCTTTTCAGTCTGATTCCAGTCCTAAATGAATTCTGAGAACTTTTTAGCTGTTATCTATTTGAATGTTATCTCTTCCCTTTTCCTTTTCTTCTCCATTGTTTTATTTGGAACATTTGCTAATGTTCTTCTTCTTCTTTTTTTTTTTTTTAGTTGCCGGTGGACTTTGTTGATTTATTTATATGTAAAACAAACCCAGTTCCTCACGCATGTGAGGCAAGTGCTGTACCACTGAGCCACAACCCAGCCTCGTGCCTAATGTTCTTTTAACCTTTTCTTGGTATCCTTCATGTCCAGTATGTGCAGATTCCTGTTTTTTCATTTCTTTATATTTCTCAGCTCTTTCATTTTCCACAGTGTCTGGGTATTTAATCTGTATCTTAGATTTCTAATTTTATGGACACTTAATTTTTATTTCTGGAAGGTACATATGGTTGTTTTACACATCTATCTGCCTGTCCTTTTGTTCACAGTGCCTCAATCTTTCCTTGTGTTTATGCTTTTGATCCTTAACGCCTCCTTGTTCTGGCACCTCAAGTTCTCAGGTGCTCGTCCCTCTGTACTCTTTTGTCTGTTGACTCTTGCTCATGGGAGGGTTGTGATTGTGATTGGGAAGAGTTTTCTCTTCCTTCCTTTTAAGTCCTCTGAAACCTTGATTGTGAAGGTATCTTTGGTCTGACTTGCTTCTGCAAGGTACCGTGTAGGGTTTTAGCTCCAAGATTCCTGTATCTAGTACCTTGTATGACTTATTCCAGCTAGCCTGCATGGAGGACAGGTAGGAGACTTTAGTTTGCACTGGATGCTGATTTCCTTTCCTTTCGTTCTCAAAGCGCTAGACCAAAATACCAGCCCTACATCATGTCATGCTGCCCCCTGGCAGCTTAGGGGGCTATGTAGTCTGGAGCTGTGGATGTACTTACTCTTGATATTTTATATTCTTTTTGTGTTACAGTTTTTATGGAATGGCTTAAATTCACAGAGCCAACAACCTCTAGTAAGGGTTTGTCTACTCAGGTGTTTTTGTTTGTCTTTTTGTGATGGCCAGCACCTCCACAATCAGGAAAGAGTTGGGGACACTCAGAGAAGGCCCTGATAAGTAGGAAAGTAAATAACACTGGATTTGAAAGAAGCCCTCAAAGGCCCATGGAACAATGGAGATGTTTAGAGAGTATCTTTTATGGAGCATGCACTTCTATAATCACAGTTACCCTAAGAGAGAGATTCTCCCCCTACTTTAAAGGTGATGACCCTGATCATAGAGTCCAGGTGACATCCTAAGCATCCAGTGCTGTCAGCAGTCATAATGCAGATGGTGTCTATCTACAGTCCATTTTATTTTCACTGAGTCTTCTTGCCTTTGTATGGGTCAGTTTGCTTTTGTGAATTTACTTCAGACTGACTTTTCCTTCTCTGGTTTTCCAGTATTTTGTGTTATTTTTCTCATGAAATTACCAATTCTATTTGAGACTATCCACAGGAGCCACATTTCTCAGTCTTTTCTAGCTTCAGTGCATTTTATAGAGTGACCCAGTTCACGGGCTAATACAGAAACAAAACTGAAATTAGAGTTTGCCGGCACGGTCCTTTCCCTCACCCTGTGCAATGGCTGTGTCTCCTTTGTTCCATTATATTCTTATTGTTTCCTTTAGTCAAAATAGGCTGGTTGTAATGAACATGTCTCACAGTCCTTGAATAAATGGTTCATGACCTGTAGTTTGACCCCATATTTTTTGAAGCATAGCTTATACTTCAGTGTATTCAGGAGAGGGCTTACCAGGGGGTCCTCAAGTACCCATTCTCCCATCTTAGCCATGCTCGGATCAGTTTCCTAATCTGGGGGGAGATGGTAGGGTAAGGATGGGGAATCCCTATTATTTTTTTCATGATTTCTTATAGATAATGTTTATTTTTAAACATTAATCATAGCTTACTCTGCCTATTCTTGCTTTTGATCTTGATCATTTTATGTTTCCTGCCTATTTGTATAATTCCAGATATTTCTGAGATACTTTATTTAGCTACTTCTTTCTTAAGCAAAGTTTAAAACAAAGCAAAGATTTGCCATTTGTCCATCTTGGAATTCTAGCTCATTTTTCTTTTTTATTTAAGTAGTACATGGTAAGTTACTCAGAATAGAATTTATGGAAAGGTGTCTAGTTTTTACTTTCCTTTCACTCCTTTAAAAATAAAAGAGAAGATTGGTATGCAAGTAGGGCCGAATGGCTATGCTACTCTGTTGTGCCTACCACTAGGGTAATATGTGACATGAATGTGTATTGAAGCATATCACTTTTTGTCTCTTTTTCCTAGCCCTCCAAGCCACAACATTGTGGTGAATGGGAAAGAATGTGTGAACTTTGCATCCTTTAATTTTCTTGGATTGCTGGATAATCCTAGGGTTAAGGTGAGTAGCACATAATGCTGAAGTGTGCAGAGCTGTGGGTGCCTTAGAACATGCCATATCAGGCTCCTGTTCCCAGATGCCCCAAGACACATATAACATTACTGACTTAAGAAACAGAACATAAAGTAAAAGGTAAGTGTGGACTATCAGAAGGGATGTGTAAGCATTTTCCATTACGCTTTGTCTGACAGACCCATAACCTGGACTTAGACAAAGGGAAGCAAGAATGTCTAATAGTGCCAGGTGCAGGGCACATGCCTGTATTCCCAGCGGCTTGGAGGCTGAGGCAGGAGGATCACAAGTTCAAAGTCAGCCTCAACAATAGTGAGGCTCTGAGCAACTCAAGTGAGACCCTGTCTCTAAATAAAATATAAAATAAGGTTTGGTATGTGGCTCAGTGGTTGAGTGCCCCTTTGTTCAATCAGCAGTACCAAAAAAAAAAAAAAAAGTCTCATAGAGCTTAGTGTGGGTGACAGCGAAGTACCAAGTAAACCAGACTTGAGTTAGTCAGAAAGGTGCTAGGGATTTATTCACGATATTGGGATTGTGAAGTAGCAAACATTTTTCAGGAAAGACTTAGGTCCACAATGTAAAAAATATAAAGGCATTTGGTTAACCAGGTTTTGAGAGTCAAGCTAATATAACTGTTCCATGTTTTAAGTCATACACCTGTCGTTTTCTTACATCCTATTAGAATTGTCTTAGTCCTGGGCTGGGGTTGTGGCTCAGTGGTAGAGCACTTGCCTAGCATGTATGAGGCACTGGTTTCAATTCTCAGTGTTGCATATAAATAAAAAAATAAATAAAAAGAATTATCTTAGTTCTAAGAAAGGAAGAGAAGTAGAGGAAGGATAAGGAACTATGTGGGTTAAAGAATAAAAAGCATGAAAATGTTGATTTTTATACTTTTAGATAAATTATTAAAATATAAATTTTTCCTAAAATATAGGCAGCAGCTTTAGCATCTCTTAAGAAGTATGGAGTGGGAACCTGTGGCCCTAGAGGATTTTATGGCACTTTTGGTAAGTTGTTGTGATACTCTTGTTTTTAACACTTCTACTTTTAAGATTGATTTCAGAGCTCATTGAAATATATGATCAGTTTGCGTGTTAAGCTGACATGCCCAAATCTTACCTAACTTTCATTTTGTGGTTTGGAAGCATTGTTGGGAAGTGCACTGATCTGGGATTGAAAGTAACCTGTGGAAAAGAGCTGTGGGTGCCTTAGAACATGCCATATCCGGCTGCTGTTCCCAGATGCCCCAAGACACAGCAGTGTGGAGAATACTGTTTGCATTGTGCGTGCCAGCTGTTAGGAGAAGACCCATTTGCAGGTGGTGCTGTTCTCATAGTTGTGCAAGAACCCAGGTCTTCCCCCATCTCATTGCTCTAGTGTCTGAGGATATTGGCCTGGTCTTTGTGGTGGACAAAAGTCACAGCATGGGGGAATAGAAGTGCAGGGTAGCTCTGAAGGAGAGGTGGCCTTGCACATCATTTCTACCCACTGTCCTCTGGTGACCACTAACTCCAGGCCATACCCAGCCACAAAGGGGGCTGGGAAAGAGCCCGAACTGGAAAAGAGCCCTAGCTGGGCACCATGTTCCAGGAAGAAAGGCAACAACAGATTTGCTGGTGGAGTTAAAAGCTTTTTTCTTTCTGGAATGAAGGTTCTTTGACTTCTTTGTGGGATTATGATCCAGGGCAGGCTAACTAAATATTTGGGTAAGTGTATAACAAATGTCATGAGCTCCCTAACTCAGTCTTTAAGAAAGATCTTGGCATTTTGTGGCTGTTTTTATTAAGTGTATGTTGGTCTTTTCTTCTGAAAATGTCGTTAAATAACTGTTCAAATGACTGTATTACTGAAAATAGCATTCTGGTTTACCCAGTATCCAAGTGTGTAAGTAGATCAAGGGAGACATCGTCTGTCTCCTACCCTTATTTGCATTTCTGGATCTTTCTGTTTATTTTGTTTTTAGTTTTAACAGTTAACTTGATTTTATGTAAGGGAACATCTTTCTTTATTCCTTGTTTGGTGGTTACATTATTTATTTCGGAAACAGAGTAATGTCCAAGAATATTGCATCTTAATGGATCTTGAAAATCTTGCTTTTATCATCCCTCCCAACTACTCAGAAGAAGAAGAGAAATCCCAGAGAAGTTAAGCATCTTCCTCTCAGTCACACAGCTCATTAATTCAATCCTAAATATAGACCCAGTGTCCTGACTCCCAGTCTTAATGGCAACATCAAAGGACTGAGTTTAGATCAGAGCCTCCCACTTTCTTCTAGTCTTAAGACAAACACGGGTTGTTTGCTTGGTTTTTATTGGTAGGGAATTATTTCCTTAACAAAGTACTAGAAAACTAGAAAAAGCAATTTTTTATGAGGTTGTTGGTTGTCGTCTGATTAATGAGGCTTTCTTTCTGTGACTATTTGCTGGGATAAAGAAATTGCTTTCTTAAAAGCCTCTCTTTATAGTGGATTTTATTTGTATGTGTAGCCTTGACCTCTGCTTAGAAGATAATCTGGGAAGACAAATTTATTGCCAAATCAAATTGTGAAGGGAAAAAAAGTTTAAAATCTTCAGAACCAGTTTCTCAAAGCTATCAAATACATTGTTAAAATAGCCTAGTTAACTTTCCATTTGGATCACTTGCATAAGAGTATGCTGGGGGCTTTTAAACATTGAGTCCTTAGATTAATAGCTGTTAAATTAATTTTCTTGACCGGGTAATTCAGTACAGGATGTAAACATCAAAACAGAAGACAGACAGACAAGAGAAGCCTTTTAACCTCTGCCCTGTCCTCCCTATCACCATTCCATCCCCTGGAAAAAACAAGCTTCCATTACTAGTTTTGTAATTTTGCCAGAGATTTTGTTTTTCAGAATATGTTTTGCAGAATATGAAAACTTCTTTTATACATATGTGTTTCCCCCATTTTTGGAAAAATTGTTGTACACAGTATTTATTGTTCTCTTCCTTGGTATTGAAATTAATATATTTTTGCTTATTTGTTTTTTGTGGTGCTAGAAATGGAACTAAGGACCTTGCACAGGCTATACAAACACTCTACCACTGGAATCCAGTCCCCAAATTAATGGGTTTTAAATTTAAATTGGATTTGATCTTTCAGGTATCTGAATGAGCCACCCCAGGCAACTGTGAATACAGTTGCATATTGAGTCCTCTGTAAGCTATTTTATTGGTCACTGATTCATCCTAATTCTAAAATTATAGTTGAAGGTTCAAACAGACTTTGGGATCTGGACCAAAGTTGCAAGTTAATTTGCAGTGGGACAGTTTTATAATGAGACAGGTGGTAGTAATCTGTCGTGTTTTCTGAGTGTGTTGTCCTTCAGACAACTTATTTCATTTCTTCTTAATAGTTGCACAGTTCTCTTGTTATCTTTTTTTCCTTTCTATATATAAAATGCCCATATTTGTACTTTTTTGTTTCCAGCATGACTTTTTCTGTTTTTCCTTATTCTGGAAGTAATCATTTAAATGTTTCTAGTTTTATTAAAGCACCTTAAATTTTTAACATTTAGCAATATCACAAACTATTTCTGGTCATCTCAATCTAAGTTTTAAATCTCTGAAATGCACTGTGTAATTTAGTTATTCTAAATATTTAGGGCACATTTGCTCTTTGCACTGAGCACAGAAGCAGTTATGAGGACCCCTTTCCCTCTTGTAGTCTTATGTGTATCCCTAAAGAGATTAGTTCAAGGCTTAGGATCTCTTTTTCCCAGGGCCCCCAAAAGATAGCTTTTAACTTTGTCTTCTTTGTGTTCTTCTCTAGAGTTATCATATTCAGCCATCTGTTCTCCAAATCCATTCCCTCTTTTAGTTCTCTTTCTCTCTCTCTCTCTTTTTTTTATCCAATTTTTCAGATCGTGAACATAAATCATTTGTGGTACAATTAAATTTCCTTAATATTCCCTTTTTACTATTTTACATTAGCATATAAGCCAGCTGGTTAATACCAAAAAAAAAAAAAAAAGGAAATATAGCAATGATTGAGTTAAAATTTCATGTCATTTTTTTAGGTTAAATCTTCTCCTGCCTCCCAGGTGCATGGCAGGTAGAGCTAAACAAGTTCTCACAATGGTGACCAGAATGTCTCCTCACCGACTTCTGAGGAAGTTAAGGAGTCTTCTCTTCCTCCAAGACTATCTAGTCTCTGTGCACCCACGAGGGAGTCTTCTGATGAACACTTTTTTTCTTTGTTTTGCTTTTAATATACTTAAACCTATATTTATCTGTGATTTTTCTCCCTGGTACCCTGGGATCTGTTTTACATATGTAATTCCTGCATGGCTCTTTGGCTTCACCAAATGGAAAGACAGTTGTGTGGTAAGGGTTTCTTGGTGAGAGATGATGGCATTTAATTCTGTTTGGAGCCATTAGTAAACAGTTGTTCATTTGGGTGTTTTTTAAAAACATCTTCTTTCTTTGTGTTAGTCTACTGAACTTTCATTTCATATTTTAGTGGGAAGAACATTAGACATAAAATTCCTAGATGTGCCACTTTTCTCCTGCCAGTCCTGGGGTGTGGTTGGCTCAGGTGGGAATATCTCTTCTTGCATAGCTTTTAAAAGTTTGGTAGGATTCTCATGTGAAAACATTTTGAAAAACATTCTGCGCTAGAGTTATGTTCTAATGAATATATAAGTCTTATTATTTTTTCCTTTTAGAAAAACTTGTGTATCTATGACTTTTTCAAAAGAGTAGTATAAATGCAAAAATATGAAGCTCTTAGAGAAAAACAGAGTAGGTGAAATGTTTCTAAAATGTGACAAAGTTGACTATTTTTTGGTCTTTCCTCCAGAAAACAGTGCAGAAGGCCATCACATGATCTCATTTTAAGTAAGAAGCTAAACAAGTAGTTCTTAGAAGAAGAGTCTGTAATTATTAGAAATTCAGATAATTAAGATAGCAAACTGTAACCGGGTTTTCCCTTTTAAAAGAAAACCTTTTCTTCTCCAGGTACCGGTTTAATTGAGCAAAGTCTTACATAGCATCCTGCTTGTTCCATTCCAGGCACTGTTCTTTATTGGCATTAACCCATGTGAATTTAACATCCCTTTGAGGAAGGGCTAGCTATTATCCCATATGGCTGAGGCACTGAGAGGCAAAGCGCAGTTTTGGTTTTCCCAGATGCACACCAGGTGACGGGGGACCCCAAGGCCTGTCTGTAATCTGAACTTCATGGTGGCCTTGGTTGCCAGGGCCTCTGATCTGGGAGCTAGACATGAAGATAAGCAAGTGTGAGAAAGTGGGCCCAGTGCTCTGAGTCTTGTAGAGACTCTCTGGAGCACCTTCTGCAGTGGCATCTGCTGCTGTGACTTTGAGAATGCAGTGCTTGAGTTTTGTTCCATCCAGAGCTGCAGTATCAATTGCTGAAATGCATTTGTTCACAGAAGACATGAACATCAGAAGTCAAAGAACAGCTCCCTGACGGTTTTCCTCCTTGCTGTCTCCCCTCCCTTGGGTTGAGAATTTCTTCATTGCACAAAGTAGCATCAAGAGAAACTAGTTCTGCAGTCACCCTGTCACAGAACCTGCTCTGCAAGGCCAATATCTGCCAAACCCAGGATCTTTAGATAAAAGGAAAGCCCAGTCTTTCTGAAACTTGTGTACTTAGGTGTTGATTTATAGTTTGAAGGTTTTTCTTGCTACCTTACAGCACCTGTATAGAAACAGTTATGAGTGCAGGTAATGATGGGGTAGTCCTAAAATGCCAGTTTTCATCCACTCACTCACTCACTCTGAAACCCTGAAACAAAATGATGTTCAGCTTTACAGTCTCATCACTCATCAGTCAGGATCATTTAGAGCTAAGAAGTCTATAGAATGATGTAAAATCCCTTTTATAGTTAGCAAAAACAAGGTGTCTGTGTCCATAACATGATTTTCTTTTTTGAAATTGGGATGTCAAATGAAAGCAGTTCACCATGTCCTGGGCAGTCCATCTGCTGACTACTTGGGGAGGTTTGTGGTAGATTCTCCCCATCAGAGGCAATATAATTGAAGGAGGCCTCTTCCTTGGGGCCTGCTTGGTGGCAAAGTGAGAAGTGGCTGGGAGATAACACTGGGATGTGAGGGATGACCTCCCTGAAACTAACCCTTACTCAGCTGCTTGAACTCTTCAGTCCTCAACTACTCTTCGCTCTGCAGCCAGGTTTTGCCTGAAACCTTTCGCTAATAACATCTCTCTTAGAAGGTGCTTGATCGGGTGCCTTGGACTTGGTGTAATGTTACAATATCCCCTACTTGGCTCAACTGGGATCTAGTCCACTAAACTTAATGTTATTGTAAAATCCCACGTTTGTTTAATGTTGACATAAGAAAAAGTATCCAGTCTGAAGATAACTCTATTGGTAATGGAAATTGAATATTTCATGTGTTTCTTTCATGACTCTAGATTCCATTTGTATAAGTTGAAATGAAATGAAGAGAAGCATGCTTTATGTTTAATCATGACTTGACTGGAATGTGACTTCATTTTTACAATTCTGTAACATCCTTTTAAGAAGTCTATTACTAGAATGGGCCCTGCCAGCTATCTGCACTCTCTACCACTTGGAAACGTCCCTCACGTGGAAATGTCTTGGCCCCTGCTGTTGCCCCTAGTTCAGACTTCCCCTCAGTGAACATACCACAGCTTCCTCTTCCACCATCTCAAAAATCTGTCTCTGCGATCTCTTATCACCCCCTCCTTTCTCCCTCAGAGCTGGCAGGACCCAGCTTCTTCCTTCCTGTGTCAGAAGTGCTTCTTGCACAGAGCAAATGGGAAAACTGTGATCTAGTCCTCCAGATGTGGGTCCTGCTGCAGTTAAAAGAGCAAAAGGAATGTTTAAAAATTCATTTCTCTCCTTGATAATGTCTCATTGTAAAACTACTTTGAAGTTCTAAGGATCAAAGGCAGTTGGTAGACTGTTCACTCTAAGCATTGCTGTCCTTCATCCCAGGACATGAAGCCTCATGGCACAGCTGTAAGGAACCCTGATTTAAGAGGGAAATAAAAACAGGTCAGTTTAATAATTATAAATTATCTCATCATTACATCAACATTCTTCATAAGCTACTTCTGTGGAGGTATCCTGTTTCTTTTGTTATTATAAACTTGTATTTCCCGGTATACTCTTAAGAAATTCAGACAGAAGCCCAATCCTACAAAGAGGTGGCAGATGCCACAAAGAATACTAACACAGATTGTGAAAGACATCGTCACTGAATTGCTAATACATGTTACCATCTCCTGCAGAGTTTACAGGTCCTTTCTCTAAAATGCAAAAAGACGGAATATTAACATCTCTCTTAGAAGGTGCTTGATCGGGTGCCTTGGACTTGGTGTAATGTTACAGTGTTTTTGCTCCAGGAAGTTAAAGTAGATAGTGGATCTGGAATTCCTACAGTAGAGTGAAATAAAAGCAAAATTGCCTCTGTCACACATTTATAGATAGGAAGGTAGTTGATGTTAATTTCGTGTTTTTCAGAAGTGCTTCTGGCCTAGAATTATTTTAATATATCTTTTATGGTTTATTATTTAAAAAATAGATTTTATCCATAAGGTGAAAGTGTTAATAATTAAGCTATTATGTTCCTTTCTTTATTTTTTAGTGTAAAGGAAGGATCAATCATTATAAGACAGTTTTAACTTATCCAACTTTTTTGTTGAAATAGATGTTCATTTGGATTTGGAAGAGCGCCTGGCAAAATTTATGAAGACTGAAGAAGCCATTATATATTCATATGGATTTTCCACCATAGCCAGTGCGATTCCTGCTTACTCTAAGAGAGGAGACATTGTATTTGTGTAAGTCAGCTTTACTTGTACTTCTAGTCAGAATTTGAAATGTTGACCGTCTCAGAGAATTCTTCCATTGGAAGTTTTCTACATACTGTAATAGGAAGTTTCTTTTTATTTGTAAAGAAATATACAAAGGGTATGAGACATTTACTCAAGGATGCTTGAAGGTTTTAGTTGTCATCTGCTATTGAGATTTTATTTATTTACATTTAGATGAGGCATAACACCTGCCCTCCCTGTTCAGTTCTGTGGCCTTGTGGTACCCTCCTGAGTCCATGTCACGGTCTCACACTGCTCATTCTGCCTGGCAGTCACTTCTCATCACCCATCCATCCCAAACTCAGATCTCTGCTAATCTTGCTTTAGAGTTTATTTAAGGACATAGGAGCCATAAATTGAAAATGTCCTTACTGCCCACAGCAGATCCTGGGTGCATGATACTGCTGTCACTAGAAATGCAAAGGCTGGCAAGGAGAAGATGTGAACTACCTTTTCAGGCTTTTTTTTTTTTTTTTTCCCCTTTTAACCATTTCCCCCCAGATATTTGAGCTGTAGCCTCCTCATTAGCCTTACACACTGGTTTCCTCTCCCCTCAAGTTCTTTGTACCTGCAGTCCCCATGCCTGGAATACTGTTCCCTCCTCTTGTCATCTATTTATTTCCTGCTCATTATATTCATAATATCTGCTCTGCTGGGAAGCTTTGCTCAACTTCTCAGAGCAGGTCAAAACCCCTGCCAGAAAGAATTTGATATCCTTATGAATCGATGCACTGACATTCCCACTGCCTGTCCTTCATTCCCCTCAAGCATGAAGAGACATTCTCTCTCCACTCTTCTTTTCTAGTTCTTATAACAGTTAATAATTTTATATCTTTGATTATTTTCTTCTGTTTCTTGCTGAAAGCCCATTGCTTAGGATCACATTTATCATTTAATAGTATTCATTAAATATAAGTTCAATAAATAAATGAACAAAAAAAAGAGGGGTCTGAGTACTTGAATGCTGGAGCCTGGCCTGCCTGGACCCTGCACTGTCCTGCACTCACCACTGGAGGTGCTGCTTGTGCAGTGGCAGAACCTTCCACTGCACCCGCTACAGAGATGAGGCTCCCTAGGGTTTTTGAAGGCATATGTGACCCAATCCTCACCAGAACCCTTCAGTAACCTGGAGCACCGAGGAAGGCTTAGTTGGGCATTTTAATTAAAATTAAATGCTATGAAGGACTCACCACTAACTAGAAAGCCATTGATTTAAACAGTGTTTCTTTGTTTTCCATAAAAGCAGAGTTAGAGATAACTGCAATGTCATCTATTTACCACTTAATCAAGGACCCACTATTAATTCGTTTTTGAGTTTAAGTCCAGAAGAAGTGAACTTGTAGCTTCCTTTATCAGATTCAATAAATTCTATGTTTTGAGTTTTAACTGGTGGGAAACCTAAGCTACATATCCTTCCATGCACTATACCTAGTGTCTTTTTTGCTTCCAGGGAATCATTAGACAGTTTATTTTCTTCTACATGATCTATTTTTGACTGATTCATAAAAATATAAATTGTCCATATTGATTGGGGGTAGTGTGATATCTCAGTATGTGTAAACATTATGTACTGTGTAAAGCAATTTAAACTTCTATCCCCTCAAGCACTTATGGTTTCTTTATGGTAAAGACTTAACGTGCTTTCTTCTAGCTATTGTTTTGAAATATACTGTGCATAATTACTGTCTATAATCACACCAGAACTTCTTGCTCCTATCTAACTGTAACTCAGTATCCATTGACCAAACTTTCCCCTTCTCTCCCTCCTTGCTGTTCTTTCTGTCATCTTGTAGTTGCCATTCTACTCTGAATTTCCCATTCCCAATGTTTTTAGATTCCACAGAAGAGTGAAATCATATAGTATTTGTCTTTCTCTGCCTGGTTCATTTGGCGTAGTTATCTTCATTTCCATCCAGATTGCCACAAATGACAGAATTTCATATTTTTATGGCTGAATAGTACTTCATTTTCTATGTGGCACATTTCTTTTCTTTCTTTTTCTTTCCTTTTATAGTACTAAGGATCAAACCCATACTAGGCAAGTACTTTGCTACTGAACTGCACACAAGCCCTTTTTAATTTTTATTTTCAGATAGTTGCCCAGACTTATCTATACTTTCAATCTTCCTGCCTCAGCCTACCAAGAAGGTAGATTCACAAGCATGTGCCACCATACCCAACTGTACCACATTTTAAAAATCCATTTATCAGCTGATGGATATTTAGGTTGTTTCTATCTCTTAGCTATTGTAAATTATGCTGCAGTAGACATGGGAGTGCATGGTGTCTCTTCAACAGACTGATTTCATTTCCCTTGGTTAAATAACCAGGAGTGGGATTTGCTGGATCAGGTCTGTTTTTAGTTATTGGTGGGGGGTGGCGGTGGGGGGGTGGGAATTGAACTCAGGGGCACTTGACCACAGCCACATCCCCAGCCCTATTTTGTATTTTAGTGAGAGACAGGGTCTTGCTGAGTTGCTTAGCACCTTGCGGTTGCTGAAGCTGGATTTGAACTCAAGAACCTTCAGCCTCCTGAGCTGCTGGGATTACAGGCATGTACCGCCATGCCCAGCTGTTTTTAGGTTTTTGAGGAAACACATGTGTTTTCTCCCATTCTGTAGGTTGTCTCTTTACTTTTCTTGTTTTCCTTTGCTGTACAGAAGCTTCTAGTTTGATGTGATCCTGTTTGTCTATTGCGTATGTTTTCTGTGCTTTTGAGGCCTCATCTAAAAAATTGTTTAACCATTCAGATATCCTAAAGCATATTCCCTGTTTTGTTCTAATAGTTTCACAGTCTCTGGTCTTTAAATCCTTAATCCATTATAAGTTGGTTTTTGTAACTGGTGAGAGATGGAGTTTCACTTTATTCTTCTGCATGAGGATATCCACTTTTTCCTAGCACCATTCATTGAAAAGACTATCCTTTCTCTAATGTGTGTTTGTCCAAAATCATTTGACCCTAGAAACATGGGTTTACTTATAGCCTCTCCGTTGTGTTCCGCTGGTCTAGTATATCTGCTTATACACCAGATACAATGCTATTTTAGTTACTGTAGGTTTGTAGTACATTTTGAAGTTAAATAGTATGGTTCTTCCTGCTTTGTTCTTTTGCTCAAGATGGCTTTGTCCATTTGGGGATTTTTGTGGTTCCATATAAATATTTTTTTTTCTTGTCTTTGAAGAATGTCTTTGTATTTTTTAGGGATTGCAATGAATCTATAGATGATTTTAGATTGCATATACATCTTAATAATATTGATTTTTTTTTTCAGTCCTTGAAAATAGGATGTCTTTCTACTTTGTGGTATCCTCTTTAATTTCATTCACCACTGTTTTATAGTTTTCCTTGTAAAGATCTTTCACCTCTTTGGTTGTTTTGTCTGTGATTTTTGAGTCTTATCCTTTTTTTAGCTAAGGGTTTGTCTATCTTTTCAAAGAGCCACTTATGTGTTTAATTGATTGTGTGTGTGTGTGTGTGTGTGTGTGTGTGTTTTCTTCGCATGTGTGTTTTTCTAGTTTCTTGAGCCATAAGGACCTGCACAGTCTAAAGGACATACCAAGACTTCAGTGTGTCTTTTCATTTGCACAAGTCTATATCACCAATCAGCATGTCCTTCTCTACCTGGTCCTTAGGCAAATCTGGAGTGCCATCTCTGAGCACTGGCCCAGCAGTAGCTGTACTACCCAAGATTGAGGAAGGGGTGGTAAAGACAGTTCTTCAGACACCAAGGCTGACACTTGAACTGGATCACACCAAAGTCTCACAGCTTCAGGGACATATACAATCTGGGAGCATGGGGAATGTGCCTCAGGCCTACTTCAATACTGGCAGTGATGCAGGCTAAAACTTTAGCCTATCCCACTGGCACATGGGTCTCCACCTGAGGCAGAGGTGTGTCTCAGTCACTCATCTTCGAGCTCTGGCCTGTGAATGAGGTCTTTGGTTTCTACCCAGCATTGAGTCTTAACATAGCAGGCCTGGCACTCCCACTTCAGAACATTTCTATGCCAGCTTTCATGCCCTACTCCTCAAGGGGCAGAGTCTTGCTCTAAGCCTGCCACCCCAGCTTGGAGGAGGGGTGGCAGAAGGCAGTCTCTTTGCAGCCTGGCTAATGCAGGTCCATAGGTTCAGTTCAGAGGTTTTCCCTGGTGGTAAGGGTAATGGGACTCTTTCTGGTACCGGGTTTCATCATGGTGGGCCTGGTAACTGTGTTTCAAGTCTAAGGCCTAAACTTAATTCCCTGTCTCTCCCCGACGCAGGAAGTTTCTCTCTGCTTGGAGTTAGGGAAGGGGTGATTCTCTAGTAACTCCTTCCTTCCTGCTTTCTTCAGTGTCTTTTCATTTTGTTACACTAAAAGTAAGCCCTGTAGTCTCTCGCCTTACCTTGCTTCCGTAGTTCTTGGTGATAATAGTTTAGTTTATGAATAACTGGTAAATTCAGAATCTGGGGAGACAATTGCTGGAAGATCTTACTCAGAGGATCTTGCCATGTTGCTCGGCCTCCAATTCTGCATAATTTTAAATATAATACTTTTGCCTGAAATTCAGTTGAATGTAGGGATGCTAAAGGTAAAAATGGTGTTTGATAAATTGATCTTGACAAATCCATCAGGCACAGTGCTTCATTTCCTTTCATTCAGTGAATGGTGATGATGTTTCTCACACAGAAAATTTCAGCACAAAGGTTATTCACCAACTTAAGTCTATTCCTTCAGTCTGTTGTCTGTGTTCACTTATTTATTTCATATTCCGGTTTTTAGATTAACTAAAATATTGAGGTCATTACAGGTTTATAAGCACTGAAAAGAAATCAGACTGAGATTTGTGCACTCTACCAAGTCTGTTTTCTCTGGCTGCTTTCAGATATTTTTCTTGATCATTTGTTTTCAGGAATTGGACTATGGTGTGTTTGGGCATCTATTTATTTGGGTTTACTGTTCCGGGCTTTGCTCAGCTTCTTTAGTCTATAGGTTTAAGCCATTTGTCCAATTTGGGAAGTTTTGAGACATTATTTCTTTGAGAACCTTTTTATTAGTCCCACCTTTTTTCCCTTTTCCCTCTACAACTCCAGTGACACAAATATTCCATCATTTATTATACTCCCACAGATCCCTGAATCTCTGCTCATTTCTTCCTAGCCTATTTTCTTTCTGTTGTGCACCGTGATTCATTTCTATTGGTACATCTTTCCATTCGCTGATTCTTTCCTGTCCGTTCAATAAAGTCTTGTTTTGTTTTTCAGTACTAATATCTTCTCAGGATTCTTCTTTATGACTTCTCTTTCTCTACTGAGGCTTCCAATTTTTTCACTTTTTGCAGGCATGTTAATAATTGCTCATTGAAACATTTTTGTGTTGGATATTCTGAGATAATTGTCAGATGATCTTGTTTTCTCTTTCACCTCAGTATTAACATTTGTTTTCCTTCATTCTATATAAGTTCTTCTGATTCTTGGTATAAGTAATATTTAATTGGAATCTGAGCATGTCATATTATGCCTCTATAGTGTATACCTTCTTTAAACCAACTCTTTCAGTTGGCTTTCTCTGACACTATTCTAACAAGGGAAGGAGTGGGGGACTGCCTCCTTATTACTGCTGGTAGGGTGTCCCATCCCAGGTTCCTGCTTGGCCTCCATTAACATCTGAGGTGGAAGTTTCTTCATTACTGCTGGGTGATGAAGACAGTACTGATTTTTCCCTAAATGACGTCTGGCATCACCCAAGCAAAAACCAGGAGGGTGCCCCAATACTGAGATGGAATTTTATGCACCCCATGTGGTCTCTGCCAACACCACAGTGGGGAGGACAGGGTCCTCTTGTTACCAGCTAACAATGAAAGTCCCAGCTCAATTCTTATCCTTTTCTGATGGCCCCCTGGGAGGGTTTGGGATACTTTGTTATAGCCCCTCAAGGGTCAAGTCGAGGTTCCCTTCTCAGTCTCTGCTGGTTTGAGTGAGGTTGGAGCTATAGTTTTTTCCTATAATGTTTGGTCATAGTTAAGTGGTTATTGTTCAGAATCCTTCTGTCCAGCTGGGCTACCACTGTTGCTTCTCATGAGAAAATATAGCAGAATAACAGTCACATCAGAGATGACACTGATGGTGAGTTGCACCAATATGTTGTGTATTTCTTAGAAAGAGCAAGCTTGTGAGTCATTTGATATGTGCATCCTGATCTCAGGTTAGAATTTGGCAAGTATGCGCTTCTTAGAATAGATTAAATGTGATAATTGTGTGACAAGGACTTGCAGAGTGAAGAGCAAACAGTGACATATGAATGCTCAAACATGTTTTATTTGCTGTGTTCCAGTTAACAATTGGAGATTGGTTAACTCACAAAAGCAAGCATTCCTTTCCTGAGAATGTTGACAAGGCCCTTTAACCCCAATTTGGTGAACCTCTCTCCCTTGCAGAGATAGAGCTGCTTGCTTTGCTATTCAGAAAGGATTACAAGCATCACGTAGTGACATTAAGTTATTTAAGCATAATGATGTAGCTGACCTGGAGCGACTACTAAAAGAACAAGAGATCGAAGATCAAAAGGTATGATTCTTTTGAAGAAAATTATACAGTTCTTTTGTACTTTCTAACCAGCTAAATTATATATGAAATGGTAATTTGTCATTGAAAACTTGCCTGCGGATCACATTTGGATATTAAGTTAGATGTGTTCCTGCTTATTAAATATATTTCGTGTTGGAGAGCCAAGACTGATTGTAATTGCTTTGTCAATGCCATAATAATATACAGCAAAATTAAGGGGGTTGAGGGACAGTTTGCACTTAGTGAATGGGGGAGATACACACTCTCAACTCTGTATAGTACCACCAAAACTCATTAGGGCGTGTATCTAGTGGATTCAAAATAGGCTTATTATATCAGAATAAATCACGTACCAATTACATGGAGGAAAGAATGCCAGCAGATGTAAATTTATTTATGAACCAAGTAAGACCCTTTCTCCCCACCCCATCCTTACCCTGGAGCAGTAAGCAGCTGCTGCCTGTGGGAAAGGACTGCCCTGTAGTTGGACTGCCTACAACCTGCAGCCCTGTTTTCAGTCCTTTGTCCCAGGAACTTGAATAGCCCCTGGTGGTGGTGGTTTGTATTTGCCTCATTGGTTTCTAATTAGAGAATGGCACAGAGGAAGTATGTTCAAAGCATCACTATTAGGATTATAATTTATTTTTCCCATGATGACAAGAATGGAAAGAGTAGTTCTGGTCTGTGGCCCTGTAGCAGGACATAGTAATAGGTGGACTGTTCTGGGAGCCTGAATGTTGTGTCCTTTATCTCAACTATTTCAAGAGGACTTTGCAGATGTGACTTGACTCATTCATAACTAGAATAACAGATGAAAATGCACATCACATTCTTCAATTTTGTGTTAATTTCCATTTTCCCAAATATTTGCTTTGTTTATTTAGGATTCTGTCATCTTTGTTTAGGATCAGTTTAGAAAAATCTGCAGGGAAGCTGGGCCCAATGTCGCACACCTATAATCCCAGACACTCAGGAGGCAGAGGCAGAAGAATCATAAGTTCAAGGCCAGCCTCAGTAGTTTAGTGAGATTCTGTCTCAAAAAATAGACTTTTTTTTTTAAAGGGCAGTGGGTGTAACTCAGTGGTAAAGTGTCTCTTGGTTCAGTCTCTAGTACTGTAAAACAAACAAAAACGCTACAGAGAAATTTCGAAATTTCTAAACTTGAAGCCATTTCATTGAATTTCTTTCTATAGGTTGTAAAAAGATCTCTATTATTCTTATTT
Organism: Marmota marmota marmota; assembly: GCF_001458135.2. Classification (NCBI taxonomy): domain Eukaryota; kingdom Metazoa; phylum Chordata; class Mammalia; order Rodentia; family Sciuridae; genus Marmota; species Marmota marmota. The sequence goes on from NW_025999926.1 coordinate 238,998, forward strand.
AGTAATAACATGCTGGCCACCAGATTGAAAAATACTGCCTTGGAAAGTATGACCAAGAATTCAGTGTATTGTAGATTATTTTGTTTAGCTAATATTGTACAGATTTGGAAGATGTCAGATTTTATAAGATTTCTAATCCATGGAAGTTTTTATGAATAATAAAAAATAAAATTTCATAGAAGGATTACTTACACATACTGTGCAAGTGAAAAATACCCTTACTGCAGTATGATTAAGGAAATAGCCTAAAGGATTTAGTTTTTCAAATTATGGCACATTTTTTTAAGCAGTGCCCACATAGGTGTACTGAAACAAAGGATGCTCCTATAACAGTGGGAAGAGTTTAAATTGGCACCTACCTCCTAGAAGGTAAGTGGGCAAATATATTCCACTTAGATATCCTCTTAGATTCCCCTTTGACCCATATGTGGGGTATCACATTTAGAAAATAATCAGAAATGGTGTTAAAGATAGGTGGGGTTTGTTTTGTTTTGTTTTGTTTTTTCCAATCAAAAAGCAAAATGAGGGAAACTACTTAACTCCAACATTAGAATAGTTAGATTATTTGTGTTATTCCCACAAAGTAGAATATCTCCATTAAAATCATATTTTAAGTAATACTAAATAATCTAGAAATGGTCATAACATATTTTTAAAATCAGTTTCTGAAATTATTGCAATATAATTCTAACTTTGAACAAAGTAGTAGACATAATACAAAGAAATAAAAATTATCATTAAGTGATGTAAATAGCTAATTTTTAAATTCTTTTTTTTTTCTTTATATTTTTTCATTTCTTATGACTCTTACATGAATATTTTAAAATCCTAAGAAAATACTTGGGCTGGAGGTATGGCTCAGTAGAATAACACTTACCTATCATGTACAAGACCCTGTGTTTAATTCCTAGTCCAGCCCAAAAAAAAGGTAAAAAAGAACATTTTTTTAAGGCAGAATGCCTGCCACCATGGTGAAATAAAGGTGACCTCTTTTCATCAGTGACTCCTGGTAGATCTATATTGCTATCTGAGAAGCATTCTGTTTTGAGTTGACTGAATGACAAGATTGAACAACCTTAGTGATGTATAATTTGCTGGACCTCAACTGCCTAAACTGCCCCCTTAAAGCATTGCTGATACTTGAGTTTCTAACTGTCCAAGGGAGCAAATGTCTAGAGGCAAGAAACCTTTTGAGTAGGAAGTGAGTTCTAACTCTTATCTGTGGCCACCAGTATTTTTTCATTCAAACACACCTGAAGCATCTACAGATTCTTACCATGTGAAGGATTCATAGTGACCTGCTGTGAGCAGGGTGTTGGGAGATATATATTATTTGAATAGGCTCTCCATCACCACCCAACCTTCAACATCATTGGACCAAGGTCATAATTGAGTTTACTTGACCCAGTGACAGGTCAGTGGGAGAGTGAGGAAGGACAAGGGTTTTGCTATATTTTGGTATGTGAGGGAGATCAGAGTTTGTGGTTTTTGTTATAACTTTTGATTGTGGAAAAATTGCCATGCACACAAAAGGAAACAGTTGCATTGCTCTTGGGAGCTGCAGTTTCTCCCATTCCTTTTCCCAACATTGTTACCAGCATCCTGCCATTCTTGTACCATCTGTACCTCTCCCTGCTTGATGATGATGCTGTTCATCATCATCATCATCTTCATTATGGTTCTTTTTCTTTTAGGCAAAAATTAAAGACATGGAAATGCACAAATCCTAGCCATCTGATCTGATCAGTAGTCTTTACCCATGTAGCCCAGGAATCAGTGCTTCATCATGATATAAAGCATTCTCAAGTCTCTCCAGTTTCCTTGGGTCCCATCCCAGTCACTCTGGAGTCAGAGGGTTTCCTTGTGCTTTTTAGCACAGTTCAAGTGCTGTAAGTATGTGTGAGGTCCCCTAGTCAGTGCTGTGAGTGGAAAACACGTCTGAGGAAAAAAAAAAACAAACAGGATCTCAGACATTGAGCTTTGAGGTGAACTTTGTAGGGAGTATGTAACAGATTTTTTTATTTGGAATTACTGAAATTTAAGATGCCTGGTTCTCTTTTTAAGAATCCTCGCAAGGCTCGTGTAACTCGACGTTTCATTGTAGTAGAAGGATTGTATATGAATACTGGAACTATTTGTCCTCTTCCAGAATTGGTAAGCAACGTGTTTATTCATTTTTTTGTATTTATTCATTTATTCATTATTTAGAATTATTTTAGTATTGGATAGTTTGGCAGATATGCCTTTTGCTTATAACCACATTCAATGTGTGACATCTACACTGCTTTGTACAGTAGGTATCTAGGATATTTTGATCATTCAAGGGAGGCAGATTACTTAAATACTAACATTGGGCTTTAAAACTTAATCAAAACTTAACTTTTTATAAAGCAACTTTATTGCTGGTTGCAGCGTTGCACACCTGTAATCCCAGCTATTCATGTGACTGAGGCAGGAGAATCACAAGTTCCAGGCCAGCCTAGGAAACTTAGGCCCAGTCCCAAAATAAAATTTTAAAAGGGCTGGGGATATAACCTAGTGGTATAGAGCACTTGTCTAGCATGCACAAGGCACCAGGTTCAATCCATAACACCACAGCAACAATTGTTTTAAAAAGTTCTTTTTTTAAACATGTTATTGAGGCACAATTGATGTGTATGAAATGCACCAACTCTTAGTATACAGTTTGATAATTTTAATGATTTATATACCTCATCATCACCACCACCACAGCCAAGGTACAGAACATTTCCATCATTCCAGAAAGTTCTCTCATGCTTCTTTGTAGTCAGTATCTGTTTCTAGTCCCATGCAACCATTGGTATGCTTTTCATTTCTTTAAATTAGTTTGATCTTTATTGAATTTCATGCAAATTAAATAATATGTATGTTGTAAAATTCAACTTTATAACCTTGAAAGCAATGTACTGTTTTTAGAAACCATGATCATTGAGATTTTCCATATCAAAGTAAAATTCACATAACATAAAACTGGCATTTTAAAGTATACAGGTCAGGCTAGGAATGTGGCTCAGTGGTAGAGCTCTTGCCCGACATGCATTAGGCCCTGGGTTTGACCCTCCCCCAACACCACCAAAAAAAAAAATTAAGTCTGCAGGTTAATGGCATTTAGTATACTCACCATGTTGTACAACCATCAACTCCATCAAATTTCAAAACAATCCATACCTATTAAGCAGTCTACATTCTTTTCTCTCTAACTCCTAGCAACCACCAATCTACTTTCTGTCTCTATGGATTTACCTAGTCAGAATTCTTTCTATAAACGGCATTATACAACATGAGACCTTTTAAATATGGCTGACTTCATTCACTACTATGTTTTCAAAGTTCACATACATTTTACTGCTATGTGTCATATACTTGATTCCTTTTTAATGCTAATCTTTCATTGTGTGAATATATACCACATTGTATCTGTTCATCTTTTAATGACTGTGGGTTTTTTCCTATCTTTTGTCTATTATGAGTAGGGCTGCCATAAGCAGGATCTTAGGATAAACTGTTTGATTTCCTGAGGAACTGTCACACTGTTTTCCACAGTGACTGCACCATTTTATGTTCCCATCAGCAATGTTCTGATTCTCCACATTTTTACCACCACTTATTTTCTAGGTTGATTTGTTTCTTTTCTTAGCCATCGTAGTATGAAGTAGTACCTCATGTGGTTTTGATTTGCATTTTCCAAAAGACTAATGTGTTGAGCCTGTTGTCAGGTACTTATGGGCCATTTTTGTTTATCTTCTTTGGAGAAATATCTGTTCAAATGCTTTGCCCATTTTTTGCTTGGGTTGTCTTTTTGTTATTAAATTATAAGAGCCCTTTTTTATGTTCTGGGTACTAGCCCTTATCATATATATTATTTACAAATATCTTCTCCCATTATATGAAGTTTTGCTTTACTTTTTGATATTGTCTTTTGATGCACAAAATTTTTAATTTTAATGTGGTACAAGTTAGCTGTTTTGTGTCATATCTAAAAATCTTTTGTCTAATCAAAAGCCATGTAGGTGTACTCCTTTTTTCCTTTGAAGAATTTATAGTTTTCACTCATTTTTAGGCCTGTGGTTTATTTTGAGTTAATTTTTTATATGCTATGCTGTAGTGATTCAACTTTATTCCTTTGCATATGGTTATCTAGTTATTTTGCATTGTTCGTTGAAGACTAGTTGTTTCCCATGAAATGGTTTTGGCATTATTGTGAAAAATCAATTGATCAAAGATTCATAAGTTCATTTCTAGACTCTCAATTTTATTACATTCATCAAAAGTCTCAACTTTTGTAGCTTTAAAATAAGTTTTGAAAGATTGTTTTAGCTATTTCGGGCCTCTTGAAAGTCCATTTGAATTTTAGGATAAGTTTTTCCATTTCTGTAAAATGATGCCGTGGGATTTTGATAGGATTGCATGAATATGTAGATTACTTTGGAACATGTTGCCATCTTAAGGATATTAAGTCTTTGATCTGTGGGATATATTTCCATTTATTTATCTCTTTTATGATTTATTTGATTAATGTTTTGTAGTTTTCAGTGAGTAAGCCTTGCTCCTCTTTCATTATTTACCACTGAGTGTTTGATTCTTTTTGATTCTATTATAAATGTGATTTTTTTTTTTTTGGATTATTTACTGCATGCTTGTGGAATTACAACTGATTGTACATATTAATGGAGTAACATGATATTTCTATACATGTATTCACTGTATAATGTTTTTGTTTTGTGGATCTAATTCAGTATGTAATATGTCATGTTTGGAGAGAGAGAGTTTTATTTCTTCCTTCAATTTGGATTCCCCTGCCCTTTTTTCCCCTTGCTGATTCTGGCTAGAATTTCCACCATGATATTGACTGGTAGTGTTGAAAGTGGACACCCTTGTTTTGTTCCTAATCTGGGAGGAGAAGCTTTCACTCTTTCACTATTGAGAATGATGTTAACTATTTTTCATAAGTACCTTTTATCAAGTTGAGGAAGTTCCTTCCTATTCCTAATTTGTTGAGTGTGTTTATCATGAGAAGTTGTTAGATTTTGTCAAATGCATTTTCTGCATTAACTTGTCACGTGTTTTTTTTTTTCCTTTATTCTGTTAATGTGGTGTTTTACTTGCATTTGAATTCAAAATAAAGGCTTTACATATTACTTATATATTATTATTATTACTATGTAAGTTTTCATTACTTCTTAGAATATAGCTCACTTCTGTGTTGTAGAGCACAAGAAATGTATTTTTCTTCTCCCTATTTCTTGAGAGTATCAAAGACCTGATAGGATAATGTGGAGGAGGTGATGGGCCAAAAGGTACTAAAACTGTATGTTACATGGGTATGATCAAAAGGTATTGCTGATGAACAAATATACAGTGAAACAAAAATATGAGAACAGACCAAATATGTGTAAGTATTGATCATGTAAAGATTACATGATGCAACTAATGTTTGATCCTGAGTTTCCTGTTAGTAAGTTTAGCTGATTTCTCTGTTTCTGTGCTAGCACTGTGATATTATTAAATGTTTTCTAAAATATGATTTTTAGAAACTATAAAATATCTCATTCATATTAAAGAATGGGAAAGAGCAGTGTTGAGAAGATATAATTCTCCCCAAATTAGTTTATTCATAGTTGATGGACATCCAGCCCCTTCAACTCCCCCTCCCGTGTTTAACATTGGTTAGCAAGAATAGCCAGTAAAATTTCAACAATGAAAAACAAATTATCAAAAACTTGTCATATGGGGCACCAAAACAGCTTATATATTTTATGTATTATTTCTGTAGCTTCAGCAGAAAAATGGTCTTAGTAATTAAACTTATAATTAGAAGTGTGATTCTGACCCAAGAACAGATACATAAGTCAGAGGAAGACTTTAGAACTATTGTTCCCGTCATGTACATAAAAATGTAGTAGCTGATTGCTATATTTAATTCAGTCATGAAACTGATTATATTCAAATTATATGGGTAAATTAATTGTACATTAGAGAAAAAATATCTGTAGACAAACATGCATATATCAGCTTCTAATGGATTATTAGATTGTGTTCTTTTAAACCAGTGAAATAATTAGAAAAGATACAGATTAATACCCACCTAAGCCTGAAAATAAAGAGAAAAACATTTTTGACTAATGAACCATATTAATGAAAACAAGATTTCAAATTAAAGCCACCAAGGGAAGAATATCTACATTTCCCCAGGAGTTTGTATGTACAGTCAGACCAGTGTATAACAGATGGATTACATGCCTGTACATATAACTGTTTTAACATTTACTTTTTAAAAATTTCGTATTGTGCTGTCTTTTTTATTGAGTTAAATTGGATCATTTTAGAGATCTAAAGTATACTCAATTCTCATTCACCATAGTTATGTTCTACCAAGTATTGCTACAAATGCTGACATGGGAATGCTAAGCTATGCTACTGAGGCAAATAAGGGTTAAGATTAGGTTTCTGTGAGCCTCTAGTCACAACATTTTTGTCACACTTAAAACACCTTGTTTTAAGTGTGTTTCTGTGTAAAGCCACCTTGTTTAATACATAATACATATTGTTTACTCATTCATCCTGAACCTATAGCCAGCAGCCCTTAAAATTCATGCCTGAAAGAAGCTTCTCTGACACAGGGTTTCTCAAGGTACTTCATAGTCTTCTTGCACTTCAACCCTACAACTGGGAGCCATTTTAAATATCAGAATCACCAAGAGAATCACCAAAACAAGAAAAGTGTGGCAATAAGTAACGTCCATGAAAAGGGTACTTGTTAACAGTATCTGAGCTGAAACAGTGACTTATTCAACTTTAGCTAAGAACACGAGTGTCAGATAACTTGAATTCTTCACCACAACACTACACATGCCCATCTTCTGACACTGTATATGTAAAGAGAGTTGTTGGTTTGGAGATTCCAAGTAAATTTTAACAGGTGAATTTGCAAATATAGGATTCACAAATATTGAGTCAACTGTGCTTACATTTTCAGGTTTAATTTTTTTCATTGAAATATACTCTATTTGCTGCTAATCATTAGTATTTTAAAGTTGGATTTTTTTTATTTTTTTATTTAACACCTAGGTTAAATTAAAATATAAATACAAAGCAAGAATCTTTTTGGAAGAAAGTCTTTCATTTGGAGTCCTTGGGGAGCATGGCCGAGGAGTCACTGAGCACTATGGAATCAGTGTAAGTTCTCCATTTGGGGGAAATTCCCCTCCTATAGGAAACATATGGCTCTATTGTGCTGGGTTTTCATAGATATAAGACAGTGCTTCTCATCCCTGTGGAGGGATGAAACTATGGTCTCTGTCTTCTCACTGAGCCCACAGTGGGTTTGGTCATTCTGGCCAGGGGAACCCATCTTCCCTCTGGAAGTGGGAGTGTGTGATCTTGACTTTTCATGTCTCTTTCTAGAATCAGTTAAAGTTTGCAATGCATTTACTAAAATCATTAAAAATTGCCTTAGAAGTCCTTTTAAAAGTTTATGATAGTAGTAAAAGGATTTGTCTGGATTTGTTGCAAACAGGTGATGAGGGCAGGTAATATGGGGCCATAGACAAAACCGGGTTGTTCTTGAGTTGATGATGATTATATCTGGGTGATGGGCTTTCTTCATTCTATTATATTTTTATATATGCTTGAAACTTTTCATAATAAAAGGTTAACAATCTTTTTTTTTTAAGAGCAAGATTATAGAAGTTTAGCAGGAATGTAGATCTTTGTTGCATCTGTGAATCACTTAAAAACACACCAGATGTGAACCTATCAAATTCATTATCACAGTCCTCAAGATGTAGTTACTGAAGATGCCATGTACATACCTATATTCCAGCTTCTCAGGGGACTGAGGCAAGAGTCTCGAGTTCAAGACCACCTTCAACAACCTAACAAAAGCCCTTAACTCAAGGACCAGGAATGCAACTCAGCAGTAGAGTGCCCCTGGGTTCAATTCCAAGTACCACATAAAATAAATTTTTAAAAAAGGAAGAACTTAATTGAACTCCTGCTATGTACCCAAAATGGAACTTGATGCTAGGGGATGGAGCAAAAGAAGAGAGCAAAAGTACAAGATCAGAAGATGTAGGAACTTAGAGGCCCGTAGGGTAGCTAGTTAGGTTTATCACTGCCCAGTTGGTCTGCTTTGGTCAGAAATTCTATTGCCATGATATTTGGAGTTTTGGAGTAATTTCTTTTAAAAAAAAAAAAAAAGTAGATTTAGTTTTTTCTGGGGTAAAGGCTAGTTAGCCCACTGTTTTAGCAGTGGAAAAAGCTTATTTTGTAAACTGTATTTTTAACATTAAACTGCTTCAGATTTCATCTTTTAATTTACTTTTCCGCTTTGAGTGTGAATGCATGATGAAATAGCAGAAAAGTGTAAAATGAGACACTTCAGAGAAGACCATAAAACTGTGATTCTTATAGCAATAGATTTAATGATTTTTTTTGTATCTTTTTTTACTCTTTTATTTTCATGTAGGTAGCTTGTTTGAGTCCATATATTTACAGACATAATTAACACTGAAGTTTTATCTCTAGAATTGATGTCCATCCATGTTGTCTCCCCCCATGGAGGAATAACTATCACTTTCTCCTGATTTTCTCAGATTGATGATATTGATCTTATTAGTGCCAACATGGAGAATTCACTTGCTTCCATTGGAGGTTTCTGCTGTGGCAGGTCGTTTGTAATTGACCATCAGGTAAGCCTTTCTTAAAAACAAACAAAATCTGACACTGGTTGCTTCATTGTCACCTCAGAATGATACAGAATTTTACTCTCAATTTATCAGTTTTTAATTTTTTAAGACTCTCTCAGTATCTTTAGGAATTATCTCCATTTTAACAAGTCTTTGTATGGATTACTCGTGGCTGAATCTTACCCCTTCACCACATGTGGAGACACTGTTCAGTAGATAGTGTCAAGACCCAGGCCTTCCAAATATTTACCCCAAGAAGTATGTGTGATGCTTCTGACTGTTCCTTCCTAGCGACTCTCCGGCCAGGGGTACTGCTTTTCGGCTTCACTACCTCCTTTGTTGGCTGCTGCTGCCATTGAAGCCCTCAACATCATGGAAGAGAATCCAGGTACAATCTTTTAAACTCAGGTTGTTTTAACTATGTTACTGTCTTGCTTTTTGGAGGAATTAGCTAAAGGAAATTATTTACCAAAATAAAATTTAGGCTCCGAATCACATTTCAGGTTGAACATTGCTATTCTGAAAATCTGAAATCCAGAATTCAATATTTTTTGAGGATAGACATGCACATTTCAGGTTTTCAAATTAGGGAATCTCAATCAGTAAGTTTTATGTAAATATTACAAAATTCAAAAAACTCTTGAAATCTGAAATGTTCCAAGCATTTTGAATGAGGAGTTCTCATCCTGTATCTGGCAATTATAGGAAGACTGACAGTGAAAGTTGTCCCTGCCTCAAAGGCATGGACCAGAGCTTCTGTCCTAGGCTTGGAGATGGAGACAAAGCATGGCTGGCTGCTGTAGCTGGAGAAGATGCCCAGAGGAGGGGGGTTACATTAGTGCTGGCCTAGATGTTGTCATTCATGTAAATTTTCCAGTCACTGTTTGGTTTATAGTTTTTTAAGAAATTAACCAGAATGTGCTGCTCTTTGGTATTTCTGAATTTATAACTATTTTAGTTTTTTCTTAAAGCCTTTGAATCATCAGCTAGTACTGAGGCCAAGCCTGGTTTACCAATAGCTTACTTAGCAGAATAAAAGTCAACGGATAATTTAAAATGTGGTCTTTGGCTGTAATAGTACCACCTTACCAAAACTAAAACGAAGGGAGAAGCAGGCCTGATACCTGGCATGCCTGAATCTTCAGTGTTGACATTAATTCAGAGAATCAGAAGATATGAGTCAAATTTGTGCATACATTCAGAAGCTTACTTATGAGGTGGCCTGACTCCTCTGCTTCCTGGTCAGATACTTTTGTTTTTGAATTTTCCTTAAATTAAAAAAAATTTTATGACATTAAAATTTTTTTTAATGTTATAGTTGACTTTTTTTTACCAAATAATTTAGAATAAAGAAATAAGTAGTAGATTTGTACACTTTTATTTTTTGCCATGTTATCTGTAGAATCTTGGAATAACAAGAGTAGTTGTTTTACTCAGAAATCATCATTCCAGATTTTGCTGAAAGTGGAGTGTCCGAGTGAGAAGAGGCCAGGTAATAGGTGCCAAAGACAAAGTTCAAGCTTTCAGAGGAGTGCTGATACTGGCTCAGTGATACTAATTAAAAAGACCTGCAGCATTTTAAATTGATGCACTTGAATTGGGCCTTTAAAAATATTTTTAGGTTATACTACCAAATTTTTTTTTCCATTTAGGTATTTTTGCAGTGCTGAAGAAAAAGTGCCAGCAAATTCATAAAGCTTTACAAGGGTAAGTGATATAATTTTCAACCAACATAATTATCTGTACCATACTTAAACAACAAATGAAAAGTTTAAAATTTGACCACATTGCAGCCGAGAAACCAAAAACAGCTCACTCAACTGTTTATTTAGGTATAAAACTGGGGCAACTTTTCTGCCATTGTTTTAAAGAATCGTGCCTTTGTTTTTATAAACAACATATTATAGCAATACAGAAGATAAAAGTAATAGTCCAGCATCTTCCCACAAGAAATCACCAAGGTAAACACTGTAGTATTGCTCTTAATCTGCACAGATAAAGAATGTTAAGTGTTATGTCACTGGATGGCACCTAGTTCCTCCTGCCCATGTTACTTTTTAGTAAACTAAGTTTTATTTTAAATTAAGACATGAAAAAGAAATGAAATTGCAGTGAATGTTACATGTGTTTGTTTTCTTTTTATAAAAAGTAAAAATTGCAGAGGAGCAGTTCTTTAAGATTCCTCTTGAGAAAAAAAATAAGGTTGGTGTGACATCTTCACGCTGATTTCTGGTCTCATAGGAAATGATCTCACACTGCCTGAGGGTTTCCTTGTTGCCTTTTCAGTTGTGGAAGTCTTTCTCTGTTGCACCATATGGAAACCAGGGACTGCTGAAAGAAAAGGGGAGTAGGTAAAGGAGTAGATTGCAGCTGTTCCAGATAAAGTAGGGCAGAGACAATTAGAATTCTGGGTGTGTCTGTGATAGTAGCAGAAGTTAGTCTTGCATGATTCATGCTGGAGGGATATTACTTGTTGATTCCAGTTGCATTGGTTCCTGAAATATTAATATGCCAGCACACTGCAGGATGCTGGGAGCCCTGCACATTCATCAACCACAGCCTCAGATGTCCTTCACTGTGTTCCTTTCCAGAGTCCAGGCCTCCATCTACCCCAGCTCTGTCCCGCCTTTTATTCTCTCTGAAGTTCCTTTTTGTGGGCAACCTAACCACATTGCTGTCACTTAATCTTCCCCATTTTCCAGCCCCTGCTCTATTATATACAAGTCATTGCAGGCCCTTTATCTTTCTTAAGGACTGAGCGCCACTGGTTGTCCACTCTGCCTTATCATCAGTCCCTCCCCTTTGCTGAGTTATTTCAGTAACATTCAAGTCCTCTCAACCCTCTTATCCTTAAACTCCCCGTACTTATGGCCCCACATTTCCCTCTAGCATATCTACCCCATTTCTCGGTTTCTCTTTGTAGCTAATCTTCTCAAGATTTGCGTGTGCTTTCTCTACATTCTCATTTCTCACTTGTACTAGAAACCTACTGCTGAGACCTGGCTTTTACTCTTTACCAATCCTGTGGAGGTCCTGTCCCCACTGGTCGTTACTGTGATACAAAATCCACCAGGCTTGTCTTATGTCGCCATGGTTTTCACACAGGTGACCACTCTTTCTTTCCTTCTTGAGATTCTGCTACACCACATTTGTGGGTTTCCTTCTACAGCTTTGAATTGTATTATCTTTGTCTCCTTTAAAGGCTTTCTTCAAAACCCTGCTCTTTAGGACTTCGTTGCTGGCCCTCTTTTCTTTCATTGCCGTCTTAGGGTTTTTGCCTTCTTCCTTACCTGAAGTTTTAAATTGTTTCATGACCCCCATGTGTGGACAAATCACAGTTTTGTTTCTCTCTGCCACACTTTGGGACTCCAGGCCTTACATCTACTCACCTACTCAGTAGCAACACTTGGAGACTCTCCCAAGTACCTCATACTAAACACATGCTGAAGGAGAGGTAGAAGGGACGACAGATGAAACAGAAGTCTGAGGCCAGTGTGACAAGAGGGGAGAAGTAGGGGAAGCCATGGAAGGTGAGGGCCAGGTGATGACCTTGTTGGCCATGGCTCAGGCACGACGGCACGGCATGATTTTGCATGAAAGAGTGGTATAGCACAACTAGATTTAAGTCATGACATAATTACTCTTGTGTAGTGTGAAATAATATATTGTTCTGTAATAAGAACAGAAGCAAGGAGACTAGTTAAGAGATTGATGCAGGCAGAAGGTGGTGTTGAGTTTCACCTCCATAGTAGCAGTTAAAAGTGTTTGAGTTCTGGATATATTTGAAGAGGAATCCACTCTTGTCTGCCAGAAGTTCAAATGCAGGGTGAGTGAGAAAGAAGATTCGAGGTTGATCTTAAGGTTTTTGGACTGAGCAACAAAATGGAGTAGCTGATAAGTGAATGCATAGAACTGGAAGAAATATTTGGTGGGGAAATTCAGTGTTGAATGTATTAAGCTTAGCATGCTCATCAGACATCCAGTAGAGAATGGCATTTGGATACACAAGTTTGAGAATAAGTCCTGAGCTTGAAGCCATTAGCATAGAGATACTATTTAAGACATTTCAGTGTGAAGAAGTCAAAAAAACAGCGAAGGAAATCAAGTAAGGAAAAGGCAGAGCAGAAGAGTCCAGAAGCCAACTGAAGAAGGTGGTTTTGTAGGTCAGCATGCAGCGTGCTGCTTCTGACAGTCCTGGCAGGTCACCGAACATTGATAAGTCTTTGATTTCATAATATGGAGTTTACTGTGACAGTGAGCACTTCAGTAGGGGTGGAATGCCTGGTAGCAGGAGGCTCCTCAGAAACTGGGAAGAAAGGGATTGAACATAAAGTAGATGACAATTTTTATCAGTTTTCTATAAAAAGCAACAGAAACTGGACAGTGGCCACAGGAAGAAACTGGAGTCGAGAGAAGATGAGTAAGGACAGCTTCAGAAACATCCAAATGACACATCCTTTCTTCTAATGATTTATAGGGCAGCCACCATCATATACATTTCCCATTTGTACATAGGTCTGCTTTTGATCCATCTCTTCCATTTATTGGTTTATTTGCTCAATTCTGTTTTTGTTACTATATTTGCTTTTATTACTATCTTAGTTTTGGAATACAGTTTTCTCCAAAATTATTACTAGCATTTTGATTGGAATTGTATTACTTTTTTCAAGTACTGTGGAGGGAATTGTCACCCATGAACATCATCTATTTATTTAAATCTTCCTTTGTGTTCTTTAATGGAATTTAAATATTTTCCTCCAGAAAGGCCCTTGTATCTTTATGAGACCTTTAAAGAAAATGTCTAGAGGGCTGGGGTTGTGGCTCAGTGGTGGAGTACTCAAATAGCATGTGTGAGGCCCTGGGTTCGATCCTCAGCACCACATAAAAATAAATAAATAAAATAAAGGTACTGTGTCCAACTATAACTAAAAAAAGTATTTAAAAAAAAAGAAAATGTCTAGACTATCTGTAGATTTTGTTGCTATTGTGAATGGGGTTGTGCTTTATATTTGCTACTTGGCTATTGCTAATATGTAAGAATATGATTTTTTAAATTGATATTATGTCCTGTAGTTTGTTTCATTGTGTTGTGATGATGTACATAGAAGTCCTGTTATCTGCAATAATGGTTTTCTGTCTTTCTTTCCCAATTCTTATACATCTTCTTTTATTGGATTGGTCTGGTCTGTGATACTGTATTGAGCAGTGCAGTAAGAGCAGGCATCCTCCTCTTATTCCCTGTGTAGAAGCATTGTCATTCTTGCTCAACAAGAGCTTCATGGAGCCACAGAGAAGAAAAGTCTCCGTGGTTTGTTTCTTTAGAGTCGGGTAGCCCCCATCCTTAAAGGATATCTAGGCCTGGGACCTCTTGTTGTTTGGGATAGTCTGTGATTATCTCTCCTGTGTCTCTGTTATTTTCCCTTTTTATGTTTCCCTCTTGTCCATTTTCATTTTCAGAATGATCTTTCCACAATCTTCCCTATAGCAAGTTATTTTGGGGCTCTATATATTTTTATTGTAGTTTTTTTTTTTCATTAATTTCTTTCATTTTATCACTCTTGTTTCATTACATTGTCTTTTGTTTTCTTTTTAATTTCTCCACTTGACTCACTCTTGTCATCTCTGAGATAGAGTTGGGGAGAATTTAGCAGCCTGTGCTGGTTTGCCTTTGTTTCAGAAACTTATAGGTTCCTCGTCCCTTGTGAAAGACAGTGATTGGCGTCTAGCTTTCTCCCTAGCTTGTGAGCATGGCAAGAGGCTGTAACTGCTTTGTTGATTGCCCTGAGCTCAAACCTAGCCCAGGGCATGGGATTTACCTATTTGGATAAAATGAAACATTTGCCAAACTTGTTTTTTAAAGCCTGTATATTAGGCTCTTAAAAAATTCTGGGTTTCGGGGTTTGAGCAACACTCTGTCCATTTGGGTTTCCCCATCCCCTTTTTATTGGCACATTATAATTATACATAACAGTGGGATTTTTTATAATATGTTCATGCATGCATACAATAAAACAGTATAATTAGATCAGTTTCATTCCCCAGTACCTCCCCTCCCTCCCCTATCCCCTTCTTCTATTCTACTGGCCTCCCTTCTGTTTTTTTTTAATTTGTTCTAATTAGTTATACATAACAGTAGAATACATTTTGACACATCGAATACAAATGGAGCGCAGCTTTTCATTCCTCTGGCAGATGGTGCAGAGTCACTGCAGTAGTGTAATCATATAGGTAATAATGTCTATCTAATTCTACTGTCCTTCACAGCCACACAGTCCCACCCAGTGCCCTCACTCCCCTCTGCACAATCCAAAGTTCCTTCATTCTTCTCTATCTCTCCCCCCCACTGTGAATCAGCATCCACTTATCAGAGAAAACATTTGGCCTTTGGTTTTTTGGGATCAGCTTATTTTACTTAGCATGATGTTCTCTGGTTCCATGCATTTACCTATAAATGCTATAATTTCTTCTTTAAGACTGAGTAATATTTCATTGTGTATATATACCACATTTTCTTTATCCATTCATCTGTTGAAGGGCATCTGGGTTGGTTCCTAATTTAGCTATTGTGAATTGAGCTGCTATAAACATTGATGTGCCTGCATCACTGTTATGTGCTGATTTTTAAGTCCTTTAGGTATAAAATGAGGAGTGGGATAGCTGGGTCAATTCTGGGTTTTCTGAGGAATCTCCATACTGCTTTCCAGAGTGGTTGTACCAATTTGCAGTCCCACCAGCAATGTATGAGTGTGCCTTTTTCCCCCCACATCCTCACCAGCACTTGCCATTCTGACTAGAGTAAGATGAAATCTTTAAGTAGTTTTGATTTGCATTTCTCTAATTGCTAGAAATAATTAACATTTTTCTATATGTTTATCAGTTGTATTTCTTCTTCTGTGAAGTATCTATGCAGTTCCTTAGCCCATTTATTGAATGGGTTATTTGGGGTTTTTTGGTGTTAAGTTTTTTGAGTTCTTTATATATCCTAGAGATGAGTGCTCTATCAGAGGTGCATGTGGTAAAGTTTTTTTTCCCATTCTAAGACTCTCTCTTCGTGTTACTGATTGTTTCCTGTGCTGAGAAGAAGCTTTTTAGTTTGAATCCATTGCGTTTATTGGTTCTTAATTTTACTTCTTACACTTTAGGAATCTTGTTAAAGAATCAAGTCCTAATCCAACATGATGACGATTTGGACCTATATTTTCTTCTATTAGGCATAAGGTGTCTGTTCTAGGACCTGTCTTTGATCCACTTTGAGTTGATTTTTGTGCAGGGTGAGAGAGAGAGGTTTAATTTCATTTTGCTACATATGGATTTCCAGTTTTCCCAGCACCATTTGTTGAAGAAGCTACCTTTTCTCCAATGTAGGTTTTTGGCGCCTTTGTCTAGTATTTATATGTGTTTGTCTCTGTCTTCTGTTTTGTCCCGTTGGTCTACATGTCTATTTTGGTGCCAAAATAATGCCAATTTCGTTACTATTGCTCTGTAATATAGTTTGGCTTCTGGTATTGTGATACCTCCTGCTTCACTCTTCTTGCTAAGGATTGCTTTGTTTATTCTGGGTCTCTTATTTTTCCAAATGAATTTCATGATTGCTTTTGTCTATTTGATTTTAGTTAAACTCACTTGATTTTTCTCTTCTAGTGACAGAGATAGGCCATGCTATTTCATTTCTTCTCCCACCAATCTCTGCCCTACGCACCACAGAAGCTGAGCACATTTGGTCAAAGTACAAACTAGATTTGGGCTTCAGGTGCCTTGTATATGTTGAGCAAAGGCCAGGCTATTTGATTTATGTGAAATATTTTAAAAAGTAATTTTTAAAGTTCTCCTCTGAGAAAATATGATCAAGAAAATTGATACTTTCTGGTATACCTGTTAAAAATTCACATAGGAAGTAGATTGAAAGCACATTGCTTAATTTCTACATTAGTATAAGAACTAATCTTGAAGGTTTCCCCACACTTCAGATCCTTAGATTCTAAAATTCCATGAATCAGACCTGCAGCCTGTTTTAAAGAGAGGTTCTGGTATGATGTATTACATTTAAGGAAAGGAGACACAAGTTAGTAATGTTCAAGGGTAGACTGAAAGCCAGATGAAATTAGCTTCCAGCATCTCACATGATTCCTACCACCTGTTAGCTGTACTATAGCTAACTACAATAAAATACATCACTACAATAAAATACCTGAGATTAATTAGAAAAGGAAGAGGTTTATTATGGCCCACAATTTTAGAATTCCAGCCAGTGATCAATAGCCCCATTCTTTGGGCCTTTGGAGAAGCGGTTTGCATGGCAGAACAAACCACTCACCTCATGAGCCAAGAAACAAGAGGAAGAGGAAGAGACTTGGATCCTCTCCAGTGGTGGGGAAGTCCTTCTCTCCAGGCCCCATCTCCTAAAGGTCCACATATCTCCCATCAGTGCTCCCCTGGGCCCCAGGCCATTAACTCGGTGCTCCCCCCTCTCTTTGGGGGAGTCTTTATCCATACAATAGCAGTAGTCCCAAACCAAGAAAATTCAAGTGTACCACTGAATGCTTTTTAAGATCTTTTCAAAGAGAAAAAAATAAATCTAAGCAAAACAAACTAAATTAAAGCAATCTCAAATATTTGGCCAAATTTCAGATAGACATATGTCACCAAAACTCAAACAATGTTTTTTATTATAGGATAAAATGGACTTTTAAGGGCTGGGATTGTGGCTTAGTGGTAGAGTGCTCGCCTAGTGCAGGTGAGGCATTGGGTTTGATCCTCAGCACCACATAAAAATAAATAAAAATAAAGGCACTGTGTCCACCTACAACTAAAAAAATATTTTTTAAAAAATGGACTTTAAGTGAACCTGACTAAATAATATGGCATGGGGTTCTCATGATAATCAAGGGTAGATTGAAAGCTACCCTTGAAAGTCATAATCATTTTAAAATATAGAATTTTAATCCCAAAAAAGTTGTCTCTGCTGTTAATACCAAGAAAGAAGAAAATCTTAATCCAAGTAAATTTTTTAAACAAATCATGCACATAAGAAGGAAATTTTTAGGGCTGGGGATATGGCTCAAGCGGTAACGCGCTCACCTGACATGCACGGGGCACCGGGTTCGATCCTCAGCACCACATAAAATAAAATAAAGATGTTGTGTCCACCGAAAACTGAAAAATAAATTTTAAAAAATTCTCTCTCTCTCTTCTCTCTCTTTTAAAAAGAAGGAAATTTTTAATCTTACTGCAGTCAAAATATGTTAAATGTCAGGAGTCATTCCTATAGTTTATAATAGAGAAGATACATGCCTCTCTATTATAAATAAGCAAGGAAGCATCACATTATAAGTTGTCATAAGTAAGAAGTAGTCAAACAGGGTAAATAGAAAATGGTAGAATGGACCTTCCCTGACGTGGGTGCTGAGGAAACAGACCCCCCAGAGACAACACGGGAGTGGGCCCAGGCATGCGCAGTGCTGTAGTGGGAGCAGAGAGCAGAGCAGAGCAGGTAAGGTGATGATGGACCACGCCCAGGGAACCTGGGAGGAGGTTTCTGTCAGGAAGGGAGCACATGAGCCTCCCACCGGGAGGCTAGAAACAGGACAGACAGGAGGCCACTGCGTCGTCCTGGGGCCAGGGAGCCTTTCTCACAGTCCCGCACTCACAGAACTGCTTTGTGAGCATTTTCCTATCCTGGGAAGCACTGCCCAAAGCGCAGGTTCACACCACACAGTGCATCCATCAGAATCATAAATTCTGTTCTGTTCATTCGGCCTTGACAGTGGACTTTTAAAATTATTTATGTATGAGAAAGCTTTGAGCCTAGAAGGGATTAATGGGGGTATGTGTGTTTCCTTCTTCAGCATTTCTGGATTAAAAGTGGTGGGGGAGTCCTTCTCTCCAGCATTTCACCTACAACTGGAAGAGAGCACTGGGTCTCGAGAGAAAGATGTGAAACTACTTCAGGAAATCGTAAATCAGGTCAGTTTTCACTTACTCAAGTGAACCTCCCCACCTCTTCCACCCTCACTTCTAGCAGTTTTTTATGTCATTTTTCAGAAAGATCTCCTTGCCCCAAGAAACAGGGTATAGCAGAAGCTGCTGGTCACCACACTCAGCATGTGGATAGTCCCCAGCTGACTCTGCTGGGTCATAGTGTGCCTCTAGGGACAGGCCACAGGCCCTCACTCCCATTGGGTCAATTCAGCTCCCACTGAAGTTGGGCATTCAGGCCACATTTTATTTAAATACACTCAACTTATCCCCTGAATAATTAGCTTTGCAGGAAGCTCTCACAGGCTGGCAGACATTCTGGTTGGGAGGCATTATATGCACATTATATTCCCAAACATTCTGGGACAGCTACGGACACGGGGCAAACACCCCACCCCCAACACACACACACACACCTCTGCACCTCACCTTTCTGGTAGCTGGAAGACAGCCCATCATTGTCATCCTGAAATCATAATTCTTCCCTAATCAGAAAGGAAGAAGGAAGTCCTCTGTAATATTTCTAATTTGGGAGATGCATTTAAATTTATTTCCTGAAAATCATTTTTCTTCTGATTACGACTTAGACATTGAGAGTAAGCAACCACTTAGGAAAGCTGCAGTACTGCCTCCTGAGCCCTCCTCCTCACTGTCCTCTGAGCTGTCCTCCTCCTCTGTAAGACCCATCCCTTGGTCCTGCAGCACTGTGAGCATGTGCCCCTGGGCAACACTGGCTATCAGTTTTACCTTTAAGAATGAAAATGGGCTTCACTCCACTTCTTGGCCCTGTTGACAGTTCTTTTCAGAGGCTCCTGCCCTAAGATGGTACCACCAGGCATCTTGTGTTGCTAATGATGGTTGCCTTCTGACCTCTGTGTTTTCCAGGCCAGCCCCCCATACCAGTCCTCTGTCCATGTGGCGTCTCAGGCAGGTGTTTTTTAGTCACAGTGACTGGTCAGTATGCAGCCCAGGTGTGAAGGCCACCTCTGGCTGCACAGAGTATCTCAGCTGCCTCCGTCCTGTAATGTTTGAACTGTGTCCATGGAGGACTGCATGCAGTATATAGCCTTTTAGGATCAGTTGACAAAACCCAGAATCTGAGACTCCTAATTAAGGAAACGTGTCAGAGTGTGAAGGATTGGGCTGGAGTGACTAATGGTTGAGGAAATGTCACCTGTGTTCCCTCAGGCACTGTTAAATATGTACAGATGCAAAAGTGAGTTTGTGATTAGAGTTCTTAGACAAAAGCAAGACCAAAACAAATTTATGAATTCACTACAAACGACATGGTAAGCCTGGACAGTTAAAATGTATTACATTACCTTCATGTATCAGGTGAGTCTGGGTTTTCAGCAGAGCCACCCTCAGTGGTGTCTGAGGCTGATGGCGATGGAGCAGCCCCTTGTAAGCTGCATGTGACTGTGCTGAATCCTGTGGGAGGACTCTTTTTTCTCCTTCATTCAGTCTCCTCTTGAACTAGCTCAGGACAGTGGTCTACACACATTTGCGTGGGGGGGGATGCTGGCAGTTAGATGCCAGTGTATCTGCTTCATACTAAATCCTCTCTGTTCTTTTTGTTTGTTTGTTTGTTTGTTTTATTTTTTAGGGTTTTTTTGTTGTTGTTGTTGTTTGTTTTTTTTCAGGTGGACACAATATCTTTTATTTTATTTC
Organism: Marmota marmota marmota; assembly: GCF_001458135.2. Taxonomy (NCBI): domain Eukaryota; kingdom Metazoa; phylum Chordata; class Mammalia; order Rodentia; family Sciuridae; genus Marmota; species Marmota marmota. The sequence continues at coordinate 259,352 of NW_025999926.1, forward strand.
TATGTGGTGCTGAGAATCAAACCCAGTGCCTCACGCATGCTTGGCAAGCGCGCTACCACTGAGCCACATCTCCAGCCCCTCTGTTCTTTTTTTCATTAGATAGCAGTAGTTAAACTGCTTTCTTCCCGAGAGGGACCAGGCACTCATGTACCTGAAATGACCAAACTATGCTTCCATAGACTATCCTCATAACAAAACGAGAAGGTGAAATTCTCTGGAAGCTCACAGACCCCAGACGTCTCTCTGTGGACTCCTGTTGGATGCTGGGTCTCTCAGGACACCATCTTGGGAGCAGAGTGAGGAGAGAGCATCCTGGGACAGGGAACAAAGTACTATCTGGAAACTTCATTTATACTAAGAAAACAGAAAGTGCTTATAGCTTCTTCACATAATCACAATCCCCATCTGAAAAATCCTCACAATCTTTGTCCCACCCCCCTTTTCTTTTCATATTTGAAGAGAGAAAAGAACTGTGATACAGTGACTCTCATTACAATTTGTAGAACCGAGAAGAACTCTTGCCGAGTTTATGTTGAGTGGCTCACCAGGACTCTGTTCACACACTGAGCTGTGCTTTATAGTGCCTTTTACCCGGCCAGGACCAGAGTCAGCAGATGTTTCCAAGGGGCCTCATGCTTCCAAGTATACTTCCTGGCTCTGGAATCGGTGAGAGGCTGATTTTCCCACCCAGTCCTTGAGGCTCACAACATGATCCCTTTGGACTGATACAGCCAGGCATTGTTCTTCCCTTTATGTCACCCTCTTGCTCTGTTGATTTTATTTTTATGTGATTTTATATATATTTATATTTGTTTACACATGTAATTCACATAGTTCAGTGGTTTTTAATATATTCACAAGGTTCTACAACCATTCCTATCTTTAATCCTGAAATGTTTTCATCACCTATAATCTTGTTTCCAGTTTTTTATGTTTGCTTTATTTTAGTAGAGATTGTTTTAATTTAAAAGAAAAAAATGTTGACAGGTGACTGATACACAGGAAAGATGTACAAGAAACTCAACACCAGACTTTCTGGTGGCACCTTGCCCAAATGGAACACATACAAATTATCGTTACTGCTCACAGATGAATTGAAGCAATTTCTCTCTGATTTGGCCTGCTAATGTTGTTCTTAAGTCCAGCTCTGGGTTGGCCCAGAAGGCTTTGCTCATACTACTTCCCTGTGTTTTAGCTCTGCTTTATCTGAAATGTCAGGCACCGTGGCTGAATAAATTCAAACCAAGTAAAAATAAAGTAAAATGCAGTCTCTTTGTGGCGCAGCCATTTCTCTGGATACTTAGGAGTCACATGGGCTCGTGGCGACTGTCCCAGACACTGCAGCATGAACATACCCATTATTGCAGAAAATTCTGTGGAGTGAGTGCTGCTCAAGATTATATTGTGGTATTTTAGTTTTGTCTGTTAGCAGTTATAACTGGAAGAGTAAATTAAATCTACTGTAGAGGTTTTCAGTGTACCTTCCTGTTTTAATTACCAGTGTCTGAAGTCCAGGCTGCTAATGTATTCCTTTTTCTTCCTTCAGTGCATGAACAGAAGTATTGCATTAACTCAGGCCCGCTACTTGGAGAAAGAAGAGAAGTGCCTCCCTCCTCCAAGGTTGGTTGATATTAAAATATGACCTCACTTTTTTTTCCTATTTAAACTCCACATGAAATATATGTTTTGAAAATTTTTGGAAGAGTATCACAGGATATGGAAGAATATCTGTCTATAAATACAATATGACACCAGTTTTTTCCTTAAACTAGAAGTTTTTGAATTTTAACTGAAAAGCACCTCAGGACTGAGTATCCTCTCAGTTAATTCAAATAAATGCCTGGGATCCCAGAAATGAACTGGGGCAAACAGGTTGTGATCAGCTGCCATCTACCACGTTCCAAGGGCAGCAATTTCTGTAGCAGCAGTTTCTGCCATGAGGAGCATCCTATAGGGAAGGGATATGTCTCAGCTACAGTTGTCCTGCTGCCCGTGCTGGCCAGAGTGCTGAGTGCTTCATCAGCAAACACTGAAGCAAAGGCGGAAGCATACAAACAGTTGAAGGAAGGTGAGAAAAGAGACTGAGTACTATAGTCAGAGGAGGTGGACACCCAAACCATAGCCCTCTTCAGGAGGTCACAGAAGAAAGCAGGTGACCATTCTAAGCCAGGAGAACTGAGCACAGACTGTCCCCAGCTTCTAGTGGTTTGGCTGAACATTTGCAACTTCACACAGCATGAAGGTGTATCCACAGTTCTGTTTCACTTTCAGTATGATATTCAGTAAATTGTGTGAGATATTCTATACCTTTTTTAAAAAATAGACTTGGTGTGGGTTGAATTTTCCAACTGTTGGCTAACATAAGTATTCAAAGCATATTTAAAGTGGCTAAGCTCAGTGAGGAGGTTCAGCAGGTTCGGTATATTGCTGTGTTGTCGGAGTACAATGGGTTTATCAGGATGTGATCCCATCAGAGTCAAGGAGCATTTGTGTGAGTTCCTCAAGCAGCTGCTGGGCATTGTGTCCTTGCTGCAGATAAGGAGGCATGATTACTCCAGGTTCAGTGTGGCTTGGAAACCTTTCAAGTATATCTTCAGGCCCCGAGGATAGCTGCAGAAGGGCCAGAGGTGTACAGGAGAAAACCTGAGGAGTTGGAATGTTCTGTACATGCGAAGCCACGCTGGGACTTGTGGAGATCATTTAGGCAGCAACTGAAAAGAAGTGCCATTAAGCTCTGATCTTGTTAATGTTGTGCCTATCCAAGTATGGAGTCTACTTGCTCATTGGTGAGAACACCAACACGGGGGACTAGAGTCATGCTTCTTTTGTGCCCTTGATGCTCCATACACAAACAGCACAGCTCAATAAGTAACTACACAGTGGATGAAGCAAGTGTTTTCAAAGGAAAGTGGAGGGTACAAAGGTGGTCTGCTAGTCTTGTCCCATGAAGTTCATATTTCCAGTGTTTTTTTGTTGTTTGTTTGTTTGTTTTTTGTATGGTTCTGGGGAATGGACCCAAGGCCTTGCACATGCTAGGCAAGCAAGCATTCTACCACTCAGCTATAAGCCCTGAGGTCATATTTCTTTAATTTCCTGAGAACTTGAAAATTTCTGCCTTGCCTCCAAGTATTATAAAGTGTCCACATTGTTTTGAATTATAAATACAAACAAACAATGCTAAAATTGATGTGAGAAGTGTTGAATTCCTGCTGTGTGCCTGAGTTGTCGTCGTCCTGCCACCAGCATGGAGTAGCAGATCATGGAGAGGACAGTTTTTCAGCCTCCATAGCAGGCCTCACAGCACGATCACTCTGCCCAGGAACACACCATGGTATAGGCTGGGAGGTAAAGCTTTTGCCAGTGGCCAGATAGTAAATTCGTTAGGCTTGCAGGCCATAGAGTGCCCTCACAGTCTCACCTCTGCTGTAGTAGTAGGGAAGCATCCAGAGACAGTATGTGAATTATAAGCAAGTGAAGTTCCAGCAAAACTTGGTGGACCAAAAAGGTAGCAGCTAGATTTGGCTCTCTGGCCTCAGGTGGCTGGCCCACGGTGTAGACTTTGACTCAGTGATTTCTAATATCCTTTATTATTTCTCAGCATCAGGGTGGTGGTTACAGTCGAACAAACAGAGGAGGAACTGGAGAGAGCTGCATCCACCATCAAGGAGGTAGCCCAGACTGTCCTGCTCTAGGTGGAGTCCAGCACCCAGTGGCTCGCAGACAAAACTGAGACCTCTTGGTGGCCAGGGGGGGACCTAAAGAGAACTCGAGGATATCTGACAGGAGTGCTTCCAAACAACTTGGATATGGACCAAATGTGTGACCTTGAGAAGAATGAATGCTTGTGATTTTTAAAGAGAAAACACATCTAAAGCCCAGGAACTGGTTTTCTAAGAGAAAGACTAATGATGATGTGTAACTAGTATTTAAATTGTGCTATTTAGTGCTGTTTAAATGTTTTATTATACTAATATTTTATATTCTTCACTGTTGTTGTCGTCGTCATATTTCTCGTCTCCCTTCTGTCCTATTGATTCTGTAAGCACTCCTAATAATATTTCATTGAAAAATGACTTGGCAACTTAATTAAAGCTGAGAGGAATACTTCATATGTGAACTTACTACTGAAGAGTTAATTCAACCATAGCTTTTCTAGTCTTCATGTAAAGCTAAATGGTGGCCGATATACAAAGGAACACTTTTGGGATTATCATAAATTTCACTATAATATATTTGAATCCTAGAGTTTTATATATACTAGATATTGATGTTATACCATTTCTAATTTGAGTATCCCTAACCAGAGAATAATTATTTTGCTTCATAAGTGAGCAATAATTTAAATAAAACACTATTTTATTTTAATATAATTTACCTTTTAGTTTATTATGTGTTGATTCTAATCTTTAGGAAGAAGGTTGTTTTGTTGATCCCCAAATTCAGTTCATATTCTTGATATTTTAAACTATCTCAAGTGTTTTTTATGATACAGTGGGTTTGCCTAGGGACATAAAATGACAGGCTTTTTCTAAGGTAAGAAAAGTGAAAACTTTTTCTTTTCATCTGATGAATTTCAGATCTCTAAGAAAAATGTGAAAGCAGTAAAAATGAAATGGTAAGCTATACTTCAGCTGCTTTCTCTTTAGCAAATGAAGTTAAATGGTATAGAGGTTTCTGATATGTGCTACGGGATTAGCACATAGGCATTACACCATTATTCCTTCTTTTATTAAAAAATAAAGGAATAAAATTGTAAAAGATGATGTCATTTTTATAAGCTATGTTCATGTTAACAGATAATCTTCAACATCTTTTTAAAATGACACATATTTTTTAATGTTCAGTTTCTGTTTTGCTTGAGGTATTTCTTACATATGTGCCTTGTAATTGCTGCTGCTTTAAAGGAAACAGTACTGTCCAGGGGATGAATCTTGTTTTTTTTAATGAAATAAATGCACATTCCTCCTAATCAGTCTATTTGCATATATAATGTATTCAAAAGAATAGTCTCAGTTTTACCTTTTTGCAAATTTAAAGCAGTGTTCTTTTTGCCTGTGGTTTTTTGTTTTGTTTCAGAAAATAATAATTTCTTATTCCCTTTCTTTAATACCCAACCAAAGAGTATACAGTATCTCAAATTTCCTAGTTTCTTGCAGACTTAAAGCATTGGCAACTAAGGACCACAAAAAATACCAGTGACATTATGACACTTTCTAAATCAAAATAGCATCTAGGTGTTTCATATTATTTACTAAATATGCATGGTGAAAGTTTCTGGGAAAGATGGTGGAACAATACACATTAATCAGCTTCAGTCTTTGAAATGCACTAACCTGCAGAACCACAGAGTACTAATAGAGAACCAAAGATAGTGTTTTTATAGTAAACTGTAGAGTGACCACAGTTCATTAATATTACCACAACAAATGTATAACTGATTGAAACAGTAAAATTTGTATCAAACTGAGGCAAAATGAAAATTTTGTATCAAACTGAAGCAAGTTACAAATTTCTTTGTAAAAGAGTGAGGTGACTCCAGAGTTCTCTGTCAGTGATCCTGCATTTCATAAGGCGGAGACTTGCCAGGTGCCTTGGCGCACACTGGTAATCCCAGCAGCTCGGCGGGGCTGAGGCAGGAGGATCGTGAGTTCAAAGCCATCCTCAGCAACTTAGTGAGAAACTAAGAAACTCAGTGAGACTCTGTCTCTAAATAAAATACAAAATAGGGCTGGATATGGCTCAGGGGTCAAGTGCCCCTAAATTCAATCCCTGGTTAAAAAAAAAAAAACACACAAAAAAAAAACAGCCTTGGTTGAACAGCACGGAAACCATTGGGAACCTGTTTCTACCCAATATAGTTGCCCACTAGGGAGGAGGAAACAGCACAACTGCTCCCTTCTCATCAGCTACGACTAGATTCTGACTCAGGAGAAGTAGGGCTTTGAGGAAATTTGGGACAAAAAATAGATAGCAATATTTCATCAAGTTCAGAACTCAACTAATGTACCATGTGTGTTTATTTTATGTTCCACTAAAAAGAAACCACTTTATGTAACATGCCACCAGTTGTGAGATATATTCAAAAATCAGATACTATCGATATAGCTCAGTAGTAGAGCACTTGCCTAATGCAAGGCCCTGTGTTCCATCAATCTTGATGCCACCAAAAACAAAAAAGCCATCTCCATTGTCACCAGGTATTAGATTTAGCAGACAGTTTCAAAACAACTATTATAGATAAGTTAAACAACTACAGGAAACCATATTAATAAATTTGAAGAAAAGCAATAAAAGTAACAATCTCAGCAAAAAAGAGATGAGTCAAATGGAAAATCAGGGGTTAAAAAGTAAAATAACTACTAAGAAAAACAAAATGGTAAGACATCAGGAAACTTGAAGATAGGTCATTAGTAAATAACCCATCTAAAGAAGAATGCATGGAGTTGGAAGAAACATGAATAGAGCATCTGAGACCTGTCAACCAGTTCCAGGCATGGGAAGGGCAGACAAGAAGAAATGACAGAGAAAGGGATAGACAATATTTTTGAAGAAATAATAACCAAAATCTTCCCAATTTTGAGTTTTTCTTTGTCTTTTGTCACTGGGGATTGAACCCAGGGGTGCTTACGCTGAGCAACATCTCCAGCCCTTTTTCTCATTTTGAGACAGGAGGTTGCTGAGGTTGGCCTCAAACTTGCAATCCTCTGTCTCAGCCTCCTGAGTCAGGTGTAAAATATACACCTGTAATCCCAGTGACTCAGGAGCCTGAGACAGAGGATTGCAAGTTTGAGTCTTTTAAATCAACCTATACTTTTTGAGTCTTTTAAACCAACTAAATTTGAGTCTTTTAAATCAACCTATTCTTAAAAACTCAGCCAACAAACTAGAATAAATGCAAAAAAAAAAAAAAGATTTATACCTAGACACATCATAGTCAAAATGTTGAAAGTTAAAGATGGAAAATCTTGAACCAGCAAGAGGAAAATGACTCATCACATATAAATGAACAACATAAGAAATTAATAGGGCAGTCATAACAGTAGACTGTCATAAAAATTACGTGACTGTAACTTCTCTTAAAATATCTTCACTCTATTGTGATGCTGATGTGCAGTGATAAATACTTCCATGATGAGATGAAGTCAGGTGAAGGTAGAGTTGCTACTACGTAAGAGCTGCCTGAATACAAGCACTGTGAAACTTGGTTACTGAGACGGCAACTAAGGGCAGCTAGAACACGATGCTGATAGATTAGACAAGGGGATGATTTACATCCCAGAGGGACAGCAGGATGGTGTGAGATTTCATCACACTATTCAGAACACACAATTTAAAACTTACAAATTGTTCCAACATTTTTTTGGAATTTTCCACTTAATGTCTTTCTAACTGTTGTGAGTTAGTGAGTTAATGCAGTTGTGAGTGTATGATGAAAGAAATACACATGTTGCTTTAAAACTGACACACTGTGAGTTTGGGAGGTGATTTCATCATTATGCAAACATCATAAAGTGTACTACACAGTCCAAGATGGCTGTGATGTCACTAGGTGACATCATCTTGTGGGCCCACTGTCATATGAGTGGTCTGTTGTTGACCAAAATGTCATGCCTCAAGTGACTACATTCATAACATGTCAGTTTTCATTAACTGGTTAACCCATTCCACAGCCCTGAAAGGAAGCCATGTTCAGTTTTATAGTCTCGTCATTCGATCAGGATCATTTTAGAACTGAAAAGTCTATGGAATGATTTAAAAACCCATTTGGAGTTTGCAAAAGTAATTTCTGTCCCTATCGTGTTTGTAAGGGGGAACTACTACCCTGAAGGAATTTCTTCAGCCTGGAAGGAATTGACATCATCTGTAGGAAGAACAGAAATGGTAAATATGGAAGTAAATTTTTTTTCTGTAGTTCTGGGAATTGAAGCCAAGGACTTGTGCATGTTAGATAAGTACTTTGCCACTGAACCCGAGTAAACTTATTTTTAAAACTATATGTTTTGCATTTTGCATTTTTACTCTTTTAAAAGATATAAGAGTGTACAGAGCATAAATTATAGCTATTGGGGAGGGGTCATAACATACATGGCAATAGCACAAAACTTAAATATCATAAACTTGTTTACTCTATATTATGAGAACTAAGTTACTCTAATATATATTACTATAAATTAAAATGTAAATTGTAATCCCTAGAGCAAACAGTAACTCAAAAAGGAATAACAAAAAATTTAACAAAGGAAATTGGTGAGAAAAATGTTAGCTTTTATTAGTGAATCTTTTGATAATATATATATATAAATCAAGACATCACATTGTACACTATAAAATAACAAGATTTTTGTATCAAAAGAATAGCAAAAATAAGATGAATTAAAATAGTAAATTTTTTTAAAAAGTGTTTAACACAAAAGAAAACAATCAAGGGGGAACAGAAGTACAAAAATGATAGAAAACAGGAAAATTTCAGCCTGTGTTGTCAGGTTTTCCTCTCTTTGACAAACACCTGGGGAAAACACCTTTGAAGAGAAAAGATTTATTTTGGCTCATAGTTTTGGAGGTTATAGTTAATTCATGGTCAGCATGCTCCAAGGCAGAAATATCATGGCAGAAGGGCCTGGTGGAGGAAAATTGATGAGCTCACACGGCAGCCCAGAATCAGAGAGCAAGAAAGGGGCCCGGGAGCTAGGGTTGTAGAGTTGATACAGTGATACAGCACTTGCCTAGCATGTGTGAGGCACTGGGTTTGATTCTTAGCACCACATGTAAATAAATAAATAAAGGTCTATCAACTAAAAAAATATTTTAAAAAAATAGAGGCCAGGGGCAGGGTATAATACCCAAGGTCACACCCTCAGTGACCTTCCTCCAACCATACACACCCCAGCTGCCTAGTTTCTGCCACCACCCAGTAGTCCAAATTAGTAATCTATCAAATTGGTTAACTCACAGATGAGGAGAAAACATTTATTTTGGCTGTAACATTTACATGTACATAAATAAGTAAATAAATAAATTTAGAGCCCTCATAATCAAATCAGTTCCCAAAAGTTCCATCTCTGCATATTTCTGTGTTGGGGACCAAGTCTTTAACACATGACTCTTCTGGAACACTAGCATAATTATATTGAAAATTCCACGAAGTATGAATGGACTAAACCTTTAAAAGGCTGAAATTGACTAAATAAAAGAAGAAAGACCCAACTATGATCTATAAGAGACATACTTTAGATTAAAACATAAATCAGAAAAAAATGGAAAAATGATATGTTATGCAAATAGTAGCCATAGAAAGCTGAAGAATCATATATTGATATTAGAAAAGTCATGTTAAGAAACATTGCTACAGTGGGCTGGCGGGGTGGCTCAGTAGTGGAGCACTGGCCTAGCATGTATGAGGCACTGGGTTCCATTCTCAGCACCTCATATAAATAAATAAAGGTCCATCAACAATTAATAAAAAAAATTTTTAAAGGAAACATTACTACATTATACTCCATGTATGTATAATACATCAAAATACACTCTACTGTCATATATATCTAAAAAGAACAAAATTTAGAAATTAAAAAAAAAACATTATTACAAACACAAGCCTGTACATACTTCTATAAATAGACTCCTCAAATATCTAAAATAAAACTGACATAATTGAAAATAGATAGTTTAACAATAATAGCTGGAGATTTGAATAGCTCATTAATAAAGAGACCAACCAGAAAAAAAAAATTACTAAGGATATGGAAGACCTGAATCCCATCAACCAACTTGAACAAATTTACCCAGAGATTCCAGAATACATAGTCTTTTCAAGTGCACATGAAACAGTCTCCAAGATATTACGCATACTTCCAAATGACCCATGGATCAAAGAAGGTACCCAAGGGAAGATTTTTAATATTATGAACTGAATGAAATGAAATACGATATAGCAAAATTTACATGAGACAGCTAAAGCAATCGTTAAGAGGAAATTTATACAAATCAATACCTTTGTCAGGGAAGAAGAAGGGTTCTAATCAATAACCTAAGCTTCCACTTTAAGAAACCAGAAAAAGGAAAACAAATTAAACCTAAAGCGAGCAGCAGGAAGGAAAAAAGCTAGAGAGGAAATCAGAAAAATAGAGAAAATTCATGAAACCAAAGTCTGTCTGCAAAAATGTCAACAAAATTGCCCAGTCCTTAGCTAAATGGCCAAAACCAGAGAAGACACCAGTTACCCAAATCGAGACCTGAAGAAGCGACATCACTACCAATCTTACAGATTATAAGAATATTATATATGTCTGTATGTATTTATACCAACAAATAAGACAAATGACATGAACATATTTCAAGAAAGAAACCAATTGTCAAAGCAATATAATTTTCTAGAAGAAATAGAAAATCTTTGTAGACCTATAACAAGAATTAGTAATTTAAAAATCTTCCCACAAAAAAAAGTATGAGTACAGACAGCTTCACTATTGAATTCTATCAAATGTTTAAAGAGATAATACCAATAGCTCATAAACTTCTTTCAGAAAAAGAGGTGGGAACATCTTCCAATTCCATCATAGTGAGAACCTGACTCAACAGAGCTGGAGGTGTCTCTCAGTGCCAGAGCACTTACCTAGCATGGATGAGATCTAGGTTCAATCCCCAGCACTGCACAAAGCAAGCAAGAAAGAAATGTGGAGGAAGAAAGAAAACAAAAAGGCCCTGCAGTAGCCAAAATAATGTTTAAAAAGAACAAAATTGGAGGATTTATGATTCATAACTTCCTATGGTTAGCAAGTCTACATGAATGGAACAAAATTGAGAGTCCAGAAGTGAACTCCTATGTTTTAACAAAGTGCCAAGACAGTTCAATGGGGAAAAGATTATATATTTGGTACATCCCCAAGTTCTTTTTATTTTTTGAGACAAGGTCTCACTTCATTGCTGAATTTGGGATCTTCCTGACCTTACCTCCCAAGTTACAGGCATGTGCCAATATGTCCAGCAAGATAAATCTTTGCAACAAGTGTTGCTGGGAAAATTGGTTATTTTGGGAGATTCATCATAGCCACCCAAGGTATCAAATCCCAATCCTTGGAATTTGCAATTGTTACCTTGTTTGCAATAAGGGATCTGTGCAGATGTGATTAGTTTAAGACTGAGATGAGATTAGCCTGGATTAGCCTAGTGGACATGGAATTCCACAAGTGTCCCTCTAAGGCAGAGCCAGTTGAGGAAATTTATACAGGCTATCAATGCCTTTGTCAGGGAAGACTGAGGCTGCGATCCATGGGAGTGGTACAACTGAAGCTAAGGATGACCAGCTGCCACCAGAGGCAGGGAGCGTCCTCAGAGCCTTCAGCAGGAGAGCAGTGGTTCCAGCCCCCTTGATTTCAGATTCAGAACGGTGAGAAAATGAAGTTCTGCTGTTGTAAGCCATTGATATATGCTGATTTGTCATAGAAACCTAACACAGGATCCAACAAACCCACTTAGACCCTGCTCTATAGATCACACTATATACAAAAATTAACTTGAAGTTGACTGTAGCCCTAAAACTAATAAAACTTCCAGGAGGAAACCTTTTAAGTCTTGGGTTTGGGAAAGAATTCTCAAAACACCAAAGGCATGAGACATAAAAGAAAAGACATTATGAAGGAAATGAGAACAAGCCACAGACTGCAGAATTATATGCAGATCATGTATCTAATAAAGGATGTGTATCCAGACACATAAAAAAATATTTAATGCTAAGATAACAAAAAACCCAGTTTACAAATGAGTGAAAGTCTTAACATTTCAACAAAAGAGCCATATGAATGGTAAATAATCACATGAAAGAATATTCAACATCAGTATGAGAAAAATGCCAACTAAAGCTACAAAGAGATACCACCGCACACCCAACAGAACAGCTATCCCCAAAAAGATAGATAATACTAATATTGGCAAGGTATGGAAAAACTAAAGGTCTCATACTCTGCTGGTGGAAATGTAAAATGGTACGATCACTTTGTAAAATAATTCAGCAATTTCTTAAAAAGTTAACATAGATTGAGCATATGCATTATAGTCTATATGTTTGTGTACCCCACTCCCAAATTTGTGTGTAGAAATCTATTCCTAGTGTGGTAGCCTTAGTAAGTGGGGCCTTTCAGAGCTGATTGGATCTTGAGGGCAAAACTCTCATGAATGGGATTAGTGCCCTTATAAAAGAGGCCCGGGGGAGCTCACTGGCACCTGTCACCATATCAGGACAGAGAAGGTGCCATCCATGAGGCCCCAGACACTAAGTCCCTGGGCACTTTGATTGTGGAATTCCCAGGCTCTAGATGAGTGAGAAATAAATTTCAGTTTTTCACAAGTCTATGATGTAGCAGGGGGGGCGGGGGAAAAAACAGGAAAATATAGCTCAGTAATTTTACTCCCAAGAAAAATAAAAACATGTTCATGCAAAACCAAAACATGCATACAAATGTTTATAGCAACATTATTTGTAATGGTCCCAAACTGAAATCAATCACAATGCCTACTAACTTGTGAATGAACAAGTAAAATGTGGTGTATCTATACAATGGACTAGAATTCAGCAATACAAAGTAATGATGCTCAACCTGTATTAAGTCATTTCTGTGTTAAGTCATTAAGGATACAGTAATGATCAGGGCTGAGGTTGTGGCTTACAGTGGCAGAGGGCTTGCCTCCCACGTATGAGGCACTGAGTTCGATCCTCAGCACCACATCTAAATAAATAAATTAAATAAAGGTATTATGTCCATCCACAACTAAAAAAAATAGTTTTTAAAAAATTAATGATCTACTCTCAAAATGTTAAAATGGATGAATCTCAAAAACATTTTAAGTTAAAGAAACCAGACAGAATACATGGCAGAGTACAGGAATCCACAGGGAGTCCATGTCCAGCGAAAGCAAAGTGAGCAAGAAACAAAAGATTACCTGTGATGCGGAGGTACCATGGACTGAGAACCAGCATTGGGGATGTTTTGGGGGTGATGATCTAAAACTGGATCATGGCGATGGACACACAACTCTGTGAATACAGGCCGAGCACCATGGCGTAAAAATTCAAAATACAAAATGCTCTAAAATGCAAGACTTTGGAGCACTGACACGATTCCACAATTGGAAAATTACACAGCTTGAAGCTTTCTTTCATAAGCAAAATTATTTAAAATACTATAATAAAATTACCTTCAGCTATGTGCATAAGGTACATGTGAAACATAAATGAATTTCATGTTCAGACTGGGGTGGCCTCCCAAGAGAGCTCATTATGTATGCAAATATTCTAAAATCCAAAATAATCAAAGGCCAAAACATTTGTGGTCTCAAGCATTTTGAATAAGGGATGCTCAATCTGAATCGAGTACAAGTTCAATCCTTGGAATAAATGCAGGTTAAAACTGATTTTCAGTCCTGACAGCAAATATTTCCCTATCTGTATAGCCCATAATAAGCAATTAGGGAGCAGAGTGGTGCAGAACAGAGCAGTGCCTCTAAGCACCAAAAGGTAGTGTTCCAGAACAGAGAACGCGGAGGGAGGCATCCAAAGGCAAGCTTTAAATCAGGAAACCCCAGAGGCCCAAGTCTCCTTAATAGCTTTGTGTGCTTGGAGCAACCCTCTCCTTAGTGAACAGGTCCTTCCTAGGAAATAGGGGTTGGGCTAAAGGTTTGTCCTTTTTTTCATTTGATTCTAAATTTGTAAATTTATCATGAACATTTATTCATAAATCCCAAGTTAATATTTTTAAAAATATTTATTTACTTGTAGATAGACACAATATCTTTATTTATTCAGTTTTATGTGGTGCTGAGGATCGAACCCAGTGCCTCACACATGCAAGGCAGGCGCTCTACCACTGAGCTGTAGCCCTAGCCCACAAGTTAATATTTATTACTAACTTTTTATTGTATATGACAGCAGAATGCATTACAATTCATATTACAAATACATAATATAGAGCACAATTTTTTCATATCTCTGGTTGTATACAAAGTATGTTGACACCAATTCATGTCTTCATACATGTACTTTGGATAATGATGTCCATCACATTCCACCATCATTTCTAACCCCCTGCCCCCTTCCTTCCCCTCCAGTTCATCTGTCCCTATCTAGAGTTCATCTATTCCTCCCATGCTCCCCCTCCCTATCCTACTATGAGTCAGCCTCCTTTATATCAGAGAAAACATTCAGCATTCAGTTTTTTGGTATTGGCTAATGGTAGCTATTATGAATACAAACAACAATAAGTGCTGGCGAGGATGTGGGGGAAAAGGCACACTCATACATTGCTGGTGGGACTGCAAATTGGTGCAGCCAATATGGAAAGCAGTGTGGAGATTCCTTGGAAAACTGGGAATGGAACCACCATTTGACCCAGCTATCCTTCTCCTCGGTCTATACCCAAAGGACTTAAAAACAGCATACTACAGGGACACAGCCACATCAATGTTTATAGCAGCACAATTCACAATAGCTAAACTGTGGGGCCAACCTCAAGGCCCTTTAGTACATGAATGGATAAAAAAAAATGTGGCATATATACACAATGGAATATTACTCAGCCTTATAAGAGAATAAAATCATGGCATTTGCAGGTAAATGGATGGAGTTAGAGAAGATAATGCTAAGTGAAGTAAGCCAATCCAAGGTTTGTATTTTTCAGATCTCAAATCCTCAGAGTGTTTGCCCCAGGCATCCAAAACTGTGAGCCAAATAAAACTCTTTTCTTTATAAGGTTAGCCTGCCTCAGGCATTTCATTTTAGCCACTAAAAATGGATGAATAAGATCTTTTCCCCCTAGAAACTTAATACTTTCCCCTCCTTGAACTAATGGCTGAGAACCAACTTATTCACAGCAATGTTCATTTTTGTGCATACCCTAGAGGAATCTTTCTTTTCCCACATTTTTTATTGGTGTATTGTAGATGTTCAGGATGATGAGATTTGTTGTTACATATTCACATACACACATGATGTAACAATATAATTTGGCCAGTATCACTCCCCCCCTCCCACCATCCCCTGGTTTCTTTCTAGAGGAACCTTTTGTTCCTTCCTGTCCTGCTGTTTATTTCCACAGATCCTGGGAAGTCTCAGGAGACAGACGAGCTTACTGCACAGTGGAGAGGGAGATCAAGAGCCAGGCTCAAGCGGGATCTAGACCTGGACGCCAGCATCTCCTCCCACCATCTGTCCAAGCCTGGACAGTTGCTTCTGTTCTCTGTGCCTCAGTTTCCTTACCTGAAAAATGGTAATAAAAGTGCCCAAGCCCGCAGGATTGTTGTAAGGATTAGATGAGGTGATACAGGAAGTATTTAAAAGTGCACCTTCCAGGTAGTAAGTACTGAATCAGTGTTACTTATTAATGATGATCACATGACTAACAGACACCAGTGGTAACAACTCCGTTCAGAAGCACCAGTCTCTTCCTTCTGGCTTGATCCACACGACACCTCTCCAAGGGGGGCTTGAACCTGATGTGAAGTCCAAGGCCTGGACCCGACTGCAAGTTGCTTGGCAGAAACCCCTCCAAAGGCTGAAGTCGTCCCAGGAAAAGGGGCGGGGTTTTCTACATTAAGGTCCTTCAAGCAGCTTCCAGGATGGTCCGCTCGGAAACCCCAAGGTCCTGGCAGTCAATTCTAAATGCACCCGCCTGCTCCACGTGTGACTGACTGACTCAAAACCCAGGGACCCAGTGGTTCCCCTGAGCGCTCAGGGGGAAGGAAGCCAACCCCTGGTTCAGGTTGCCCCCTCACCAGAGCATGGGTGTTTTCTTCTGCCGCCCCACGTGCACCCTGCGGACACCCCCGCGAGTGCAGGAGCAGGACCGGGGCGTGTCGCTTCTTCAGGTGGCCGAGATCTGCCTTGGCACCTTATGGCCCCTTTTCAGCCCGAGTTCAGGGCAATTCGAGGGAGGTCTGAGGCCAGGCCTTGGGACCCTCCTGCAAGCTCCCTGCACGCTGATCCCTGGGGTCCCTCGGGCATGGAAGAAGCCCCGCCCGGATCTCCGTGCACTTCTCTACCTGGCAACCCGGGCAGTGTCACCCGGTGGTTTTGAGTTAGAACAGGACCGAGCAGCTTACGTGCCTCTCTGCCAGCAGCTGAAATGCTGGTCACTTCTGCCTTTGTAAGTTTTGGTTCTTTGGTTCCAGCAAAAAATGAAACCTTAGCCCTGGTGCCCAATACCTGTGCTCTCGGGTTGCAGCTGAGCTGTGCACTTTGTCCCCTGTTCCCACATGGTGCGGGTGTGGCCCTGACTGGCTCTGGACCCGTGCTTCTTCTGCCTCTGGCTTAAAGCACACGTCCTGCGAGGTCCCTTAGTTGTCATTCCTAGAGATGAGGAGTCATGGTTTTCTCTTGTTCACATTTTTAAATTACACAAGTGCCATGCATTCATATTAAACATCCAAACATGGAGGAGACGTGAAGAATAGAACTTGAACATCCGGTTTCACTCCCTCCCCCACACTGGGTGGGCTATCCCAAGAATGGGTGGGCTAGCCTAAGAATGGGTTCCAAACACTTCTATATCCACTTACCTTCAAATGGTTTTCAAACAATGTAAAAAGAGCAATTTCATTGTTTTGACACAAAGTAGGAGTTTGTTCCCACCAGTACTTTATTCTTTTTAATCATGCAGTGTATCCTGTAGTACAATTTTCTTGACCAATTTTCTCTTTGTAAACCTTTCAGTTTCTTTCTTTCTTTCTTTTTCTCTTACAAACAAGTCTGACATGAACATCCTTGAACTTTATGTGCATCTTCAAGAATTTCTGTGGTGTAGATTCCCAGAACTGAAATCACTCTGTCTACAGATTTGCAAAATCTTTGATAGACACCAGCAAATATTTGATCTGTTATCCCTACCACAGATAGATATATTTTTTTCTTTCTGTTGTTGAGTTTGTGCTGTTTGATGTCTCTCTCCATACAACTGTGTGAGTTTTACCTTGACAAATGTACCAGTGTGTTCCGTTTTGTCCTGGAAGTCTTTCCTTCCTTGGATAACTGTCCCTCCCCTAGAATTATGAAAACACCATCCTCTCCCCACTCCATAATTTCACAGGTTCCTCGAGTATTCACAGCTGCTCGATGAGTGATCTACCCCTGGGTCAAGGCCAGAACTTTCCAAGTACACTACTACAGATTTCTGATACGTTTTTGCATCTGGTAGGACGAATTTTCCATCTTTCTCAAAATATTCTCAGCTACTCTTTTCTTCCTCTTCTTCTTCTTTCTTCTTTCTTCTTTTTTTAAGCTGGGGGTTGCACCCAGGGGCACTTTACCACTGAGCTACATCCCCAGCCATTTTTAATTTTTTTTTATTTTGAAGGAGGGTCTCACTAAGTTGTTTAAGGTCTCACTAAGTTGCTGAGGCTGCCCTTGAACTTGTGATCCTCCTGCCTCAGTCTCCCGTGCTGCTGGGATTACAGATGTGCGTCCGCTGCTCCAACCAGCTGTGCTGGAGTAATAAAATCCTCAGAAAGGGACAATATAATACTCATCTTTGTCCCCGCGCCCCCAGCACCAGTCCCAAACATACCTCATAACCATTTATTCAACACATAGACAAAAGCAAGAAGCTCTTGGTACAGACTCAGACTTCGATGTTCCTCGTAACAGCTGTAGGATCTTGAGCAAGGGCTTCACTTCTGCGACAGCTGGCTTTCTCGTTGGGAACACACCCACAGTCACGCCAGCCCGCCTAGCTACGGTTCACTCCAGCACCAGACGACGCAGTCCGTGCGCTGGGGCAGCAGAGTTTGGGGGAAATGTACCAGAGTGAAGCCCATGCCTAATGGGATGAAGAGGAGCACCTGGAAATAGGAACAAAAGCCAGCAAAGAAATTACAGCGTCCTCCCCACTGTCTGCCTACATTCCCAACCACCCACAGGAGGCGGGAGAGACCTCCTGTTCACAGGACACCTGGAAGTCTCTGGAAGCAGCCCTGGAGCCCTGGAAAAAAGTACATCTTCCCCTGCCTCCCCCCCCCCAAAAAAAAACCCAACAAAAACAAACAAATAAATGAAACCTCAATAGGTAAACCTCTGCTTAGACCATCTGACATCCCCAAAGAGGGTGCCCAGCCCAAACCCAGAACAGGCTCCCCCCACCCCCGGGTCCTCCGGGTGCCTCCTGGCTACCAGAACTTGGCCAGAAGACAGTGTTTCTAGAAGGCTCACCATGTGCCAGACTCTGTTCTGAGCACTTGTGCGTTAGCTCACTCCATCTTCAAGAAAACCTTGGGAAGCAGGTGTCGTTGACATCGGATTTTTTGGCTGAGGACTTGGAGGTACAGAGAGCTAAGGTGACTCACCCGAGGTCACATAGCGAGTGAGAGATGGAACCTGAATAGAGCCCAAGCCAATTTGCTCCAGTGTCTGTGCCAAATCACACTGTGTTACTATGCAAGATCACGAATCCATGACGTTCTTTCTGTTGGTTGAGCGCACACACACACACACACACACACACACCACAGTGGGTCCTCCATATCCAGGGGTTTTGTGGATTTGTACTGAACATGTACTGGGCTTTTATTGGTGGTGGGTTCATTATTCCCTGAACAATACAACTGTTTAAAACAATTATTGACAGACCCTTACATCATATGAGGTATTGCAGGTGATCTAGACAGGATTTAAAGTACTCAGGAGGATGAGAGTAGTTACATATAAACACTACACCATTGTATATAAGGAATTTGAGCATCTGCAGATTTTGGTATTCACATGGGGGTCCTGAAACTGATCCCCTCCAGATACCGAGGGACACCTGGACAGGCAAGAATCCTGAGACTGTTAGATGTCTGTCTGTCTGTGGTAGTGATGTACGCATCCAGAGTAACGTGTCTGTCTGTGGTAGTGATGTATGCATCCAGAGTAACGTGTCTGTGTGACTCTGAGCTAATGCCAGTGGTTCTTGTTTCTACATGTTGTAATGCTGAGAAATGTTAGCTTCTTTGTAATTATCTGGCTTTGTGTGAAAAATTCAACAATATACTTCATTTTTAGAAAAGAAATCCATATTAGAAAAAGGAAAACATAAAGTACTTGAGAAATAAAGATTCCTGGCTTATCTAATTTACTCTCAAGCCAATTTTTTTTCTGTTTAATTTTATATTCTTGAAATCTACTAAAAAATGTTGTGCAGAGTAAAATTGAGGCATATTTAATCATTATAAAAGATTTTCTTTATTTTTTTATTTGCCAGATAAAAACATATCTACTTGAATCCTTCTATTTTGTGAATAATATATTGGCACCATTTTTGGATTGTTTAAATTTTTCAATTATCAAGCAACCTAAGTGAAATTGTTATTATCTAGGTGAATCTTAAGTGAGATATTACCTTTAACTTTTGAAAGATATAGATAAGGTTAGTTGACATTAACACTTTTTTCTTTAACAATGACAGCAGAATAATATGTGCATGTGGTTAAAAAAAATCAAAACTATGTTGAAGAATTTCCACCCACTGTTACCCCCTTGTTATTGTTGGGTGTGAGGTGTCCTCCAAAAGCTCATGTGAGAGACAATCCAAGAGGAGAAATGATTGGGTTATGAGAGCCTTAACCCAATCAGTGAATTAATACCCTGATGGGATTGAGTGGTAACTGAAGTGGGTGGGGTACTGGAGGAGGTGGGCACTGGGGGCATGGTTTCGAGGTATATGTATTTTTAGCTGATGAGTGGAGTCTCTCTCTTTGCTTCCGGATCATCATGTGAACCTCTTCCCTCTGTCACTCTCTTCCGCCATGATGTTCAGCCTCACCTCTATGGACTGAGACCTCTGAAGCCATGAGCCCTAAAATAAATTTTTCCTCCTTAAAATTGTCCTTGTCAGGTCTTTTGGTCACAGCAGGAAAATAGCTGACTAAACACACTTTCATTCATGTTCTCAAGACACAGCCCCTTAAACCCTGTTCCTTATTCTTCTGGAGAACCAAACATGGGCCTA
Organism: Marmota marmota marmota; assembly: GCF_001458135.2. Classification (NCBI taxonomy): domain Eukaryota; kingdom Metazoa; phylum Chordata; class Mammalia; order Rodentia; family Sciuridae; genus Marmota; species Marmota marmota. The sequence goes on from NW_025999926.1 coordinate 279,319, forward strand.
TATTATGCCCCATTTTTCTTTTATTAAAAAAAAATATGCTATTTAGCTTTGTTTAGCCATTCCGAAATGTGTACATATATCAAATCTCATTTTGCACACCATAAGTATACACATTTTTTATTTGTGAATTAAAACATTAATAATTTGGTTATGCCCAATGGTACATGCCTGTAATCCCAATACTTGAGAGGCTGAGACAGGAGGATTGAAAGTTTGAGGCCAGTCTGATGACCCTATTTTCTGATTTTCAACCTAGAGTAGTAATTAGGATCTTCTGCTTTGTGACTCTTTTGTACATATCCTTTCCCTGTTTTTAAATTCTAATTACTGCCCTTTATTTGTTCATTCTTATAGGAGTTCCTGTTCATGCAAATGTACTGTCAAATATCTATCACCTATTTATTATCTGTGCCATTGAACAAAATCCTGAATTTTGAGGTAATGACAGCCATCCATTATTTTCATTTCAGTTTGTGCTTTTATAGTTGTAGGGACTTTCTCAGCCCCTTAGCTCTTCATTAATGCCTTCTCTTTTGTCTTTCACACTTAGCTCCTTAATCAGTCTATAATCTACCCCTGTAGGTGGTATTAGAAAGTTATCCAATTTTACTTTTATTCTTCTTCAGATAGGGAGATTGTTTCCCCAGATCATTCACTACGTGATCTCTTGTTTACCGATTAATTGATTTTTATACTTTTTTATTACGTCTCATACAAACAGGGTGAGTCACTCAGGGATCAAGTTCCCTTAATCCATTCATCTGTTCTTGTGCCAAATGAACTAAGTCTTTATTAACTCATGGCTTTTAGATTGTCTTAATATCTGGCAGACGACATCCACACTTTTGATTTCTCTTAAGATTTGCTAGATATTGACAGATTTCTATTCCTTCATGTATATATTTGAATAAATAGAGTGCAGCTCCTCAAAAAACATCCAACCAAGGAAGGAAATAATTAAGATTGGCGCTGAAGTCAAGGAAATAGAGAATGAAAAACAATACAAAGCATCAATGAAGTGAAGGTTTGGTTCTTTTTGTTTGTTTGTTTGTTTGTTTTAAAGAGTTGGTTCTTTGAAAATATGAACAAATTTGAAAAACCCTTAGCCAAACTAACCAAAAGAAAAAGAAAGAAGATCAAAATTAATAAAATTAGAGATTAAAGGGGAGAAGTCACCACAGACTCACTGAAATCTAGAGAACTATTAGGGACTCTTTTGAAAACTTGTACTCCACTATATTAAAAGACCTAGAAGAAACATACATTTCTTGACACATGTGACCTGTCAAAATTGAGCCAAGAGAATACAGAAAACCTAAACAGACCAATAACTAGCAATGAGATAGGAACAGAAATACAAAGTCTTCCAACAAGGGAAAGTCCAGGACCCAATGGACTTTCAGCTGATTGTACTAGATCATTAAAGAAGAATGAATGCCAGCACTCTCAAACTATTCCCTAAAACAGAATGGGATGGAACACTCCCAAATTCATTCTATGAAGCCAGTGTCACACTCACAACAAGACTAGATAAGGACATGTCAAGGTAAGAAACTACAGACAAATATCCCTGATGAATTTAGATGCAAAAGTCCTCAATAAAATATTACAAATCATATTCAAAAGTACATCAAGATTAAGTTGGAGTCATTCCAAAGATGTGAGGATGGTTCGACATATGCAGATCAATAAGTGTAATTCACCACCCAAATAATTAAGAACAAAAAATCACATAGTCATCTCAATCGATGCAGAGAAAGTCTTTGACAAAAATCATCAACAATTTATGATAAGAACACAGAAGAAACTAGGGATAGAAGAACTTACCTCAATAATATAAAGGATCTCTATGACAAACCCAAAGACAAATTCATAGTGAACAGTGAAAAACTCTAAAACCAGGAACAAAATAAGGACATCTACTCTCACCATTCCTTTTAAATATAATTCTTGATGTACTTTATCCAAAGTACATGTATGAAGACACAAATTGTTGTGAATATACTTTGCATACAACCAGAGAAATATGAAAATTGTGCTCTATATGTGTAATATAAATTGTAATGCATTCCACTGTCATATATAAATTTTAAAAAATTAATAAACTAAAATAAATAAATAGAATTATTGAAACACTAGCCAGAGTAATCAAGCTAGAAAAGGAAATAAAAAGGAAAGAAGGTCAAATTATGCTGTTTCTACATGATATGATCCTATACTTAGAAGATCCACGAGCTCCACCACAAGACTTCTAGAATTTATAAAGTCACCAAAATAGAAGGATGAAAAAATCAACATACGAAATCCAATAGCTTTCCTATATACCAAGGATGAATTGGCTGAAAAAGAAATCAGGAAAATTCCAGTCAGAAAACAAATACCTAGGAATAAATCTAACCAACGAGATGAAAGACCTCTACAATGAAAAATAAAAAAGCACTGAAGAAAAGAATTGAGGAAGACTCTAGAAGACAGCAAGACTTCCCATGTTTCATGCTTATACAGAATTAATATTATTAAATGTCCACATTTTCAAAAGTCATATACAGGTTCAATCCAATCCCATTAAAAAACCAAAGTCATTCTTCACAGAACTAGAAAAAAACAGTCCTAAAATTCATTTGGAAGAATAAAAGATCCAGAATTGTTAAAGCAATTCTAAGTCATAAAAACAATGCTAGGGACATCACAATATTGGATCTCAAATCATTCTGCAGAGCAATAGTAACAAAAGCTGCATGGCACTGGCATAAAAACAGACACATAGACTAATGGATCAGAATAGAATCAAGTTCACATAGATGCAGTCATCTGATCCTTGAGAAAAGATCCCAAAACATATATTAGAGAAAAAAATAGCCTCTTTAACAAATGATGCTGGGGAGACTGGATATCAATATATAGAAGAATTAAACTAGATCCTTACCTCTCAACCTGAAATGGTTCAAAGACCAAGGACAAAGACTAGAAATGAAACTTTTCAACAGCTAGAAGAAAAAATAGGGTCAACACTCCAACATATAGGCACAGCCTATGATTTTCTTAATAGGACTCCTAAAGCTCAGGAAATTATACCAAGAGTTAATAAGTGAGATGGTATCAGATTAAAAAGTTTCTGCATAGGAAAGGAATCACGCATGTGAAGAGATAACCTACAGAATGGGAGAAAATCTTTGCTAGCTACTCTTCTGTCAGAATACGTAAAAAATTCAAAATACTTAATACCCAAAATCAAATAACCCCATTAATAAATGAGCAAATGAATGAAATAGATACTTCTCAAAAGAAGAAATACAAATTACCAACAAATATATGAAAAAATGTTCCATATCTTTAGCAAATTCGGTAAATGCAAATCAAAACTATATGGAGATTTCATCTCACTCCAGTTGAAATGGCAGCCATCAAGAATACAAATAACAACAGAAGTTGAAGATATGGGGGGAAAGGAACACTTTCGCACTGTTGGTGGAATCGTAAATTAGTACATCCACTATGGGAATCAATATGGAGCTTCCTCAAAAGACTGAGAATAGAACCACCATATGACCCAGCTATATCACTCCTTGGTATTTATCCTAAAGAATCAAAGTCAATGTACTGTAGAGATATATGCATATGCATGTTTCTAGGAACACAATTCACTAAATAAATAAATAAATAAGGAACCAGCCTTATCAATAAATGAATGGATACAGACAATGTGGCATTTATATACCTTGGAGTTTTATTCAGTCTTAAAGAAGAATGAAAAATCATGTCATTTGCTAATAAATGGATAGAACTGGAGAACATAATGCTAAGTTAAATAACCCAAAGTCAGAAAGTAAAGGGTTGCATGTTTTCTCTCATATGTAGAAGCTATTGAAAAACAAAAAGAGAAAAAAAATGTGTGTAGAGTGGGATCTCATAAAAATAGAGGGAGACAGTAGAGTAAGAGGAAGGGGGAGGGGAGGGGATGGGAAGGGACTGCAGAATGAAATTGACCAAATTTATAATGCACCTATAAAACAGAAAAAAAAAAGTCCAGCTGAAATTTTGACTATAATTGTATTTCATTCATAGATTAATTTCTGTAATAAGTGGTTTTATCTGAACATGTGGGCTTCTTTGGGTTTATTCAGATAGTCTATCTGCTGTATTAGAATTTTAAAGTTTTTCCAAGGAGAAAAATTTGTACTCTTGGATAACTCCTAGATATGTTATATTTTTGGTTATTGTGATTTGTATCTTATTTTTACATTTGTATCTTATTTTTATATTTACTAGTCAATCATTGCTGGTTTACAGAAAGGCCACAGAGTTTTTTAAGTTGATCTAGAAATTTGATGAACCCTTATATGTGTTCAAATAGTTTGTTGGTCTTTTTGGTTTTTCTTTGGTAGATGTTCATTATGCTTCTTATTTCTTTTCTTTTGTCACAGCATTGTTTAGAATCCCCAGAACAATGTTAAAAGGTGGCAGTGGTCATGGACGTTTTTAACTTGTAATTAATCATAGAGAAAATTCATCTAAAGTGATTCCATTAACTTTCTCTAATTAAGGTACTATAGAGTTTATAGACTATAACACTTACCAAAGTAATGAAGCTCAGATCCTCTGGAAACCAAATGCTAGACAAACATAGACATGCAAAGGATGCAGCCAATCAATATGTTTCATGACATTAATTGAGTTTTGAACCAGCCTGGCGTCTCTGGAATAAACCCCACTTGGTCATAATAGGTTATTCTTTGAATACATTTTTGAATTCAGTTTCCTAACATTTGCTGAGGATTTTTGCGTGTAAATTCATGAGAGATATTTGTCTATAGTTTTCTTTTCATGTACTGTCTTTTTCTGCTTTTGATATCAAGGTAATAGTGACCTCATTTAATGAGTTAGGAAGTATTCTCTGCTCTTCTCTAGGGACTTTGTAAAATCAGTGTTAATTCTTCTTTGAATGTTTGTGGAAATTTTCTATTTGAAAACATCTGGAGCCCCGAGGGTTCTTTTTAAAGAAATTTTAAACTACAAATTCTATTTATTCAGTGATTATAGAACTATTTATTATATTATTTATCTCCTCTGGTATTTTGTCAGTTTTGAGGAATGGACCAATTTTTCTTACGTTGTTCATGGTCACCAGCATAGAGTTGTCTATTATTTTAATAGCTGCAGGATTTGTGTCTTCTTTCTTTTTTATTATTTATTAATGTTACTAAAGTCTTATTGATTTTATTAGTTTTTTTTTTCGACAAAGGAGTTTCTATCTCATTAATGTTGTCTCTCATTTTCATGTTTTCAATTTCATTGATTTCTGCTCCTTGTTTTTTTTTTTTTTTTTTTTTTTTTNGTGCCATGCAGCTTTTGTTACTATTGGACTGCAGAATGATTTGAGATCCAATATTGTGATGTCCCTAGCATTGTTTTTATGACTTAGAATTGCTTTAACAATTCTGGATCTTTTATTCTTTTGGGTTGCTTTGTTTTGTTTCACCTTTCTTCTTTTTCCAGTCTCTTGAGCTAGGAACTTTGCTTAATGATTGATATATTTTTGCTTTTCTAATACAAGCATTTAGTGCTATAAATTTCCTTCTCAATCCTACCTTAGCTGAAACCCACAGATTTTCATATGTTGTGTTTTTAATTTAAAATCGGGTCAATTTTATTTTTATTTTTTAATTTTCTTTGGTTTGTCCTCTTGGATCTCTGGATACTTAGATTGTTTTCTGTTTGTCTCCTTTTTATCTCCTTTTTCTGATTACCTCTCCCTTGTTTTTGGTGGGTCACTTGAACATTTTTAAGAATTAGATTTTTCTTATAGTATTTCTTGGTTTACTACTTACTGTCATTTTATTAGTGGTTGCTCTAGGTATTGCCACCTATGCATGTGGCTTACACAGCCTGTTGGTGCCAGATATTTACCTCTTTGAGTCAAGTATGGAAAACTTACCTCCACATGAATCCCGTTACACCCCCCTACTTTAAAAAGAGAATTGTCTTGTTTCCCTCTAGATTGCATTGAGCATCACATCAAATAGTGTCATGATTTTATTTCAAACACAAAGTAAAATTAAAGAAACTCAGGGGGAGAAGGAGAATCTATTGTGCTTACCTCAGTATTTACCCATTCCGTCACTCTCTGTTTTCTGAAGGTTAAGTCATTTGTCTATTACCATTTTCTGTATTCGTCTGCTGGGGCTGTTGTAACAAAGTACCACAGGCTGGAAAGCATTTCTGAAATGCAGAAATGTGTTTTCCACAGTTCCAGAGACGGGAAGGCCAAGATCAAGGTGTCTGCAGGGTGGTTTCTTTCTGGCTTGCAGACGGCCTTTTCTCTGTGTGCTCCTCAGGGTCTTTTACTGTTTAGGACCCAGTTCTGTCGAATCAGAGCTCCTCCTATGACCTCATTTAACCTTAACTACCTCTTTAAAGGTTCTGTCTCCAAACACAGTCACATCAGGGGTGAGAGCTTCAACATATGGATTTGAGGGGGACACAGCTCAGTCCACAACATTTTCCTGGTTTGGGACCTTCCTTTGGCGGTCTTTAAGGGTACTTCTACAAACAACAACTCTTAATTTTGCCCCTTTCGTTTCCTAGAAGCACCATCTAGCTCAGGGAAGCACCTGCCACTCCCCAGGCAGCACCAGCAGAGGCTGCGTGAGAGCCCCAGAAATGCCCGAAGAATGTGCCACACCAGGGCAGGACTGCAAGGGCTCTGCAAACTGTCCTTGCAACTAGAGCCCACAAAAGTGGCCCAGAATCTATACTGAACTTAAAAAGGGTGACAGTCTGGTAACATAGAAGTTTTAAGTGGCACCAGGAGTCTCCTAACATAATAATTAAAATGTCCAGGATACAATAAAAATGTACTTGTCAGACTAAGAACCATGAAAACCACACATTTAAAGAGAGAAAAAAATCTGCTGATGCCAATATTGAAATGAATAAGATGTTGAAGTTATTTGACAAGGGTTTACCAACAGTTGCGGTAAGAATGCTTCAACAAGCAAGTGCACAGTTTCTTGAAACAAATGAGAAAATAGAAAATCTCAGCAAAGAAATAGAAGTTATAAAAAAAGAACTGTAAACCATACAACTGAAATACACAATTGAAATTAAAAAACAAACAAACAAACAGTGAATAGGCAATAATAGGGTGGAGATGACAGGATATAGATCCTGTGAATTTAATGACCGATTGATAGAATTTATTCAATCTGAAAAACAGAGAATAATAGGTCAGAAAAAGATGGACATAGTATCAGGGATTGGTGCATCAGATACCCACCTAAATATCTAAAATTCTGACTTTCATTCATCAGAGTTCCAGAAGGAAAAGAGAGAGGGTAGGACTTGGGCTGAAAAGTATAATAATGCCTGACGACTTCCCCATTTTCCCAGAGACAACAAACTTCAGTATCCACAAGCTGAGTGGCCCCCAGATATGATAAACTCAAAGAAATCCACACAAATACACACCATAATTAAACTTCTAAAGAAGTTAAGACAAAAAAAAAAAAAGAAAATCTTAAGAGCCCAAGATAAATGATGCATTTCCTATAAAGAAAGATGGATTTGAATGACAGCAGGTTTCTTCTCTGAAACATCAAAGGCGGCAATTAGTAACATAACATTTTTTAAATGATAAAAAAGAAAAAAAAAAAGAACTGTCAGCGTCGAGTCCTATATCTGAAAAAAATATATATTATTCAAAAATGAAGGGAAAATAAGACATTCTGAGACGAAGGGAAATTAAAAGTTTGTTGTTTGTAGAAGTACCCTTAAAGACCGCCAAAGGAAGGTCCCAAACAAGGGAAATGTTGTGGTCTGAGCTGTGTCCCCCTCAAGTTCATATGTTGACACTCTGACCCCTGATGTGACTGTGTTTGGAGACAGAGCCTTTAAAGAGGTAGTTAAGGTTAAATGAGGTCATAGGGTAGAGAGCTAATTCAACACAACTGGTTCCTAAAGAGTGAAGGACATAAGTGGAGCACATACAGAGAAAAGACCATGTGAGGACAGAGAGAGAAAAGAAGGTCATCTGCAAGACAGCGAGAGGCCTCAAGAGAAACCACCCTGCAGACACCGTGATCTTGGCCTTCCCGTCTCTGCAACTATGGAAAATACATTTCTGTGTTTCAGCCTGTGGTATTTTGTTACAGCAGCCTAGACCTCCTTGTGCAGTTGGATGTGAAGCAAGGTGATGTCAGGTTTGCTGAGGTTTCCCTCACAGATGATCAGCTCACCCACCAGTCATCCAGGTGTGGAGCCAGGGTTGGGTCAACCCAACCAGGTTTTGAAGGCAAATCGGGCCACCTTCTTTTGCCCACTTGCGAAGCAAAGCACCCCGTTTGGTTTCTTTGGGCCTCCCCCTTTCCCTGTTCTGTGTCCAGGCTCTTCTTGACTTTGTCTGATGTTGTTGGAGGACTCTGGCATCCAGTCTGGGGTCCCCTAGGAAATAAAAGGAAAACTCAAGAGATTTTCCACATTGTCACCCCTGAAGTCCTGAGGTCTCTGACCTGTCTATCTTCTTCTTTCAACCACTCAGAATCCTTTCATCATTGTTTTGAATTATGTCCAGGGTATTTGTTTAGCTATTTTTAGAAGTAAAGGAGAGAGGAAAAACGTGTCCACACTTCCTTGTTCCATAACTAGAAGTGCCATTTAAAATTTTGGAAATGGAAACAGGAATGAAGCACTTAAATCCTTGAAGGCAGAGTCGCAGCTGGGCCTTGGTACAAAGTAGACACTATCATTATTGGTTCAATGAATGAATGAATGGAGTTCGTAATTCAATATCAGTACTCTTGAAGTCTGATAAGTCTATAATGCTGAGTCCCATTTCTCTAAATTCATGGACAAATAGCTCTCAGGACTGAACTGGTGACCTGAAAGCAGGAGGTTACTATATTCCAAGAATGGATGACACTGCTATAAACTAATGTCTACCCCTCCATCCACCCATCCCTCCATCCTCCCATCAACCCAGCCACCCATCCGTCTGCCCATTTATCTTCTTGTCTGAATGTGTGCCTGGACCTATCCAATCATTTTAAGGATAATTCTTCTTTTCTATTCTCCAAAATGAAGAGCGCTTGCTATTCAATATCCAGACACACTTTGCAAAATGGAGTAGGGCTGGGAAATACCCTCTGAGCAGGAATTTTCCTTTAAGGAAGAGGCCAGTATTTAACATATAGAAGGGATAAAACTGTTACAATTTCACCCCCAATGGGGCTGGATTAACGTGATGGAACTTCAGTGATTTTTTCAAAGACTTAAATGTCAAGGTTTCCATGAAATTTCCTTGAGTGCACCCTCCCTTTTCTCTGTAAATATTATGATGACTCCCAGACGTGGCTTTTTAAATGAAAACATCTTAATGAAGCAGTAAATAACTCTCTGGTGAGAGACCAACTGCACGGGAGTGGGTTTCACAAAGGATCACACCCACTAGGTTTTGTTTTCTTTAGACTGAATTGTACTCCCCAGTGGATACCCCACTTTTTGTGTGCAAGACATGAAATGCATAAGGAATTCATTAAGAAATCAGGCTTTGGTGGGACAGCTTTGATTTGACACTTTTGAAATATGATCCAGGTCATAGCGGTGAATGGTGCAGACCTCTCTTTGGGCAGCAGCATCTGGACTTGATTATTTTAAATCAGGTTGTGGGGTGCTGGCATCCCCCACCCCATGAAACTGCTACTGCAGGCAGACCTGTGTCTTGAGATGATTTGGGAAATGAATGTGGGTTTGAAATATTTAGAAATAAATTTTTTATTGATTCTTGGTCGTTTCACGACCTCATTTGTATACACTTTCAGGGTGTCTGTCACCCTTTGTGTTTTATCTATAATGATGGTCGTCTAGCCAGAGATAAACTAAACCTCCAGCATTTTAGCAGTATGTAATTTCTCCTCCCAAACCATAAATGACACTAAACAGATTATTCGATGAATATTTGTTAAATGAATGAAAAATTATTCCAAAAAAAACCCAAAACCTGCCACTAAAGATATGCACAGGTGGCATGGGGGGGATACCTGAATGTTTTGTATGGAGGGGCTGCCCTCCCCTTCATTTGACTCTTCCAGTGGTCAAGAGTTTAAGACAGAACTTTCCTTTTTATCCCGCTCCTAACTGGAGTCAAGCAAGAGGGTGAAAAATTAGGTTCCACCCCAGTTTTCAACAGCTAATATGGACTGTTTTCTGACTTCAGGAATGTTTATTTTTCAGGATCATGGTCTGGTTAGAAAAAATAGATTCACAGCTAAGGAGTTTACATACTGCCTGAACCCTTTCTTTTATGTTGTTTCCAGAAATAATGTCACATGGTCGTGTCCCAAGTAATTTCATAGAAATGAAATTCTAAGTGCATTTATGTTTCAAAGATGCATGGAGTAGTTTGATGTGTTTTCATGCTTGTAAAGGGACTTTGTGAGACACATTTTGGGAAGATTCTGCACTAAGCAGGAATTTGTTGCCAGCTCCGTAGATCTGGAGTGCAGATTTCCCCTTTGTGCACACACATCAGGATACCCCGATTGAATCACCCCTCACTCTTCTCCCCAAAACTTATCTTAAAATTACTCAAGGGTGTAGAATATTTGTATCTGCAATACTACGTCTCAAAGCCCTCTGTTAGATTGCATCTCACTTAAATCCCCCAAAACCCACTTAGATGTAAGAAACGAGAGATTTAAAAAACTTATTCATTTGCCTCACGTTGCACAGACAGGATATAACCCAGATGCACCTCTGGATTCTTTTTTGCTCCATTTCCTGTTCTTTTCTCTCAACCACACAGCAATCCAAAATGGGCAAAAAAATAGCACTGGAAGATAAAATCCTGGAAAAACAACAATTTTCAGAAATCTCTTGCCTTCTAATCAATGCTATGGCACTAAGTGCTGACCGATTTGAACAGGCACCAACCAGAAAGGAAGTCCAGCAGCACATTGGAGCTCAGTCTGACCAAGGGAATATGCACCAGGACATACCTAGTTGGATCTCTTCTTACTGGGGATTGAGCTCAGGGGCACTTAACCACTGAGCCACATCCCCAGCCCCTTTTATATTTTGTCTAGACAGGGCCTTGCTTAATTCTGAGGCTGGCTTTGAACTGTTGATCCTCCTGTCTCAGCTTCCCAAACCGCTGGGATTCCAGGTGTGTGCCACCATGCTATCTTCTAATTGGATCTCTACTGCTTGATTTGTGTCTCACTTGAGCTCCCTCAGAAACAGAGCCTGAGACAAGGATTATAGGCCAAGTAAATGTATGGGAACTGATTCCAGGAAGCTCCTATGGTCGGGGGAGGAGAAGTCAGAAAGAGAGACACTGAAGTCATTCCAGGGAGCATGATTAGTGAAAAACTTCTTGCTGTGGGCCACCGCAGTCCGACCTTGTTGAGACCTTCAGGTTCATTGCTGGGTGCATAGGAGGCTGGTCAGTTCCCCATGGCTCCTGCCTTCCACGACAGAGGACTGCTCCGGGCACATCATCTCCAGGCACTGTTCACTCACCTTGAACATGTGCCTCTGCCCAAAGGCCCCTGCAATTTGGAGTTGTAGATGTGGAAAGGCAAGCCATGCAGGAGTGCAGGCACCAAGTGTCTGCTACAGGATGGGTCCCAAAATTTGCAAAGAACTCAGCATTGTCTTGTCTCCAAAGTGATACTGTTCACATTAAGCCGAGAATTGAACCAAGGAATGTGGAGGGCCTCCAAGTTCTGGGCTGCATTGCCTCTCCCTGTTTTCTGCACAATAAATGTGCAACTCAAGTGCAGGGCTAGATACGGACACCAGGTTGTCGCCTCCATGGAGCATTAGAAGGGGCTTCCCAGGAAGACTACAAGGGGGCTCCCGACAACCCATGCCAACTCAGAGGAACTGACAGCTGCAGGCTGCCTGTGGATATCTGGGGACAAGAAAGTCTTCCCAGAGGGAGCATAGGATGATGCATGTCTGAATGGCACACTTGCCTTTCTTCTGAAATTCTGGCAAACCAGTTCTCACTGCAGGGCCACCCCTTCAGAGGAGCCCTCTTTGGAGAAGAGACCTCCAGGTGCTAATATGGGGGGTGAAAAAGTTGGCTCCTTGCTAAGGACACACTGGTTGGGAGCCACAGTTCCCCATCCCCTCCCCCATGCAGAATCAACTTCTTAGTGCTTCAAAACTTAGATTTGGAGCTCTGCTATATGGCCCCTCCCAAGGGAGGAACCATGGCGGGGCCGTCACCATCATTGGGGTCATTTGGGTTGTTGTTGGACTGGATGTTGTATGGCATGGTCCTGACCAAAGAAATTCAAGGAGATGTTTGCTAGAGATGGTTATATTTTATTACTATTCTCCTTGTGATTCAAGTTGTGATGTTTTAGCTGGGGCAGCCACCCAGTTCAACAAGGAGTGACATCACCAACTCACCGAGGATGGAGGAGACAGCAGGAGGGTGGCTAGGCCTTGGTGAGTATGATGAGGTACCAGTTCAGCCTTAGGGATGCTTGCTTCCAGATCTCTCATTCAGGAAATAATCAAGGTTCTCAAGCAATTCTTAGATATTATGTTCCCAAATGGATCAGAATATGCCACCTCAATATATGCAACTTGACAAAGACTGTTCAAGTTTATGGTAAGTGAGAAGCAACAGACTCAGGAAAAAAAACACTTACCGTCTCCTATCTGCTGAAAAATAAGGCATACATTTTTTGAAGGTGTTCACCACTCTTGTATCAGGAAAGGAAGAGAGACTTTTACTGCTGAGCACTGAATCAGTTTGCATGAACAAAACCTTCCTGAACAATCCTTACCATCCATCAGTTCTCACCATATTTTTGCCTTCCCACAATATTCTGCTTCTAGAAGTACAAACCCTTTTCCTTCATCAAGTCTCCAATTTATCACTCATTGTTAAAATGGTATATAAGCCTCTAAGGCCTAACTTCCTCTTTGGTTCTTCACTTCTACACTCTGAAGACTTGAAAAAATTAACATCAAATAAAATTTGCATGGCTTTCTTCCTGTTGATCTGTCTTTTGTCAGTTTAATTCATATAACCCAACCATAAAGTCTAAGAAAGTAGAGGAAAAGTTTTTTCCTCCTCTATAATCCTTGTTGCCAAAAGCATCTTATTTAGTATGCACACAAAGAATCAGAAATAAGCCTAGCATAATACATCTCTGCAGAAGTATGGGAAGTTAGAAGGAATCTGAAGAAAGCTCAGAATGGCTTCCAATCACCAGCAGAGGATGAGTCCCCATTTCCCTCTGTCCTTACCCACATTCTGATTGAATACGTGAAGACATTCATTGCTTTAATTGGCATTTCCTGATACCAATGAGACTGAGCACTTCATCACACATGCATTAGCCTCTGGGCTCTTCTAAGCAGTATTCATCCACTTGAGATTTTGAATTCCTGGTCTCTTGCTTTGTTTTGTGGTGGGGGGCGGATCAAACCAGGTCTCTCCTGTGATAGGCAAGAGCTCTACCTCTGAGCTATCCCTCCTTCTCTCTTTTCTTCTGATATGGGACTTTTTTGGGGTATTCTGATACTAATATTTTGTTCTCTGTGTTGCAAATAACTCTTCTCCTTGTTGTGATTTGGACAGTTGAGGGTCTGTGTTCTGGCTATGTTCTCTTTAAGATTAAACCCACCACTGTGATCTTAATGCAAAGTACTCCATCCTTGTCTCCTCTGCGGCTAACTGAGTGATATCCCAACTCATGGAATAATTCAGAGCATGAAATAAAGCATCTTAATTATCCATTAGCATCTGGGACATGGTGGTTTATTTGTATTTTTATTTATGGATTCTTAGAGCAAGAAGGAATCTAAGAAGTCATTGAGTCTATTGATCATTGAATGAATGATATTTAGACCATGCTTACCATGTACCAGGGGTTGAATTGAGAGTTTTAAACACATTAGCCCATCCAGTCCTCACAATATGCTGAGCTATACATAGAACTATTATTCCATTTTACAGATGAGAAAACCGAGAAAGAGAGTCTGGGGGCACTTGTCCCAATATCCTGGAATGTGCACGCAAGATAAAGCTACAATTTTTGCAGATTAATGTACTGGTTAAATCATTCACCAATATTCAGTTTAAAAGGAAAAGAAAGAAAGGAGAAAACATGTTGTTTAGACTGTGGTTAGCCTGTCTTGCAAGATATCATTTGAAAAGGGTAATCACCATTCTCCATTATTTTCAGGGTATTCCAAGGGAGCCTGATTGCAAGGAGGTCTCCAGTTCCAAAGAGTCACTTCTGTGGCCTCCCCTGGGGGGAAACCAGTCACACATCTAGACCTGAGGAATCAGCTGCAGTTCTGCCAACCCCACGATGCCCGACGCAGTGTTCCCTGATGGCATCCTCTATTGGGGTTCTCTGGAAAAACAGAATCAAGGGGATGTTGTCATCCAAGGAGGATCAGATGATGTGTGAAGGAAAAAGGCATTTGTTTGGCATCTTGAGATTACAATTTGGGGTACAAGTCTAATTGATGTCCAAGGGCAGGAGAGTAACCAAACACCATAGGTTCTCCTCTTGATGGGTGCAAAATCAAAGAATAAGCAGGAGATGAAAGAATGGAGAAAGATTTATCACTGGAAGCAGGTAAAGAGAGGCCTGGGGTGGTTTACAAAAAATCCTGTCCTGGGGAAACAGAGGAACGGAAGCGCAGGGATCTTATGTGGGGAGTCTATACCTATGCAAACGGGAAAGCGCTTTAGGGGCTGACACATTCCTGAGCATCTCTGTTTAAGGTCATAGTTCAAGAAGGAAAGATGCCTCATTCAAGGGTCCTAATGATGGCAGAGGTGAACCCTTCTGGGCATGCTCAGTACCATGCCTAACTTGGCTAAGTTCACTCTAGGTTACATAAAGAATGAGTCAGAGTGGCTTGGTGACCTTGGCTGGTATTCTATAAGTTCTTTCAAAGAGTCTTAGTTGAAACAAAAAGAAAAGGCATGTCTGAAAATGTGGTAAGTCAGAAGTGTATCCCCACAGGTGCCTGCCTTGCTTGGCAGCTCACAGGAGCAGAAGGGGGCCCAGCTTCATAAGAAAGAACAACGCATCTTTCCTCTGCCTTTTGTTCTGTTAGTCCCTCAGCTGATGGGATGGTGCCTGCCAATCAGATCTTCCTCATTCAGCTGCGGATTCAAATGTCAGTCTCTTCTAGAAGCACCCTATGGCTCACTGTGAGGATGGCCTTAGGCCTGAGCCTAAGCAACTCCATTTTAAAACTCTAGTTTGAAACCTGCAGTCTCACCAGGCACTCCTAACGGAGCCCTCCAGTATGGCCCTCAGGCACAAACAAGTCACTTCTCCCCACCCTGGTAAACTCAGAGTGAATCCTCTGGCAGGTTGTCCTCCCCCTGATAAGGGGGAAAGGCGGGAAAATCAGGGTGGGACCACCAGACCAGATGCCTTAACCCCACGGTAAATAACATCACTGAGATACCCGGTGGCAGCTGATAGGGATTGAAGGGGGGGGGGGTCAAAAGCCCCAAAATTTAGTACAAATGAAGTTGCAAATGAACAGACACTCAGCCAGCTGACACTGATGCACACAAGCCTGATGAGGACCTGGTCAGACATCCCAACTCCTCTCACCTGCCTGATCGTCTGCATTGTTCTCACGGCTCTCAAACTCTGCAGCAGCCTCTTGACTCCGGTGAGAAAAGGACTTCTCCCTAGGACCGCCTCCTCAGCCAGCCTAGGCTCCAGCCCAGGAGAAGCCTGCCTTGGTTCCTAACCTGATCACCACGGTCTGAGTGAGTGTGCATCTGCTGGACTTAGAGCCTAAGGCTTGAGACTAGATCTGGCACTTGAACTTAGCATGCAGGGGAATGTCTCTTGTGAGCTGTCATAATTAGGTGTGTTTGCAGTGCTTAGGTTAATCTAGAATTGTTTGCTGTGAATTGATTATGTCTATTGCAGTGCCTAGCATTAAGGATTATCATTTTCTTGATTAGGAACCTATAGAGTGAAATTGTATTGAGTGATTTGAGTGAATAAAGCATTCACAAAGGCAGAAGAGTGTGGACATTCTTTATTTCTTCCCCTCGATTATGTAAGTTACACCTATTGCCATCTCGACACATACCCAGAAATATGCTTCACTAGCCATTTAGGTTTCTCTCAACCTAGTCAAGCAGACACTTATAATTATCCTTCACACTTCCCAAAGGGTAGCAAGAAACATTTTTGAAGACTGTAAGGAAGGACCGTCCATCCAATATCAGATCCTCAAAGGGGTTTGTCATTCCAGGCAAGGTTAGTTTACCAAACAGCCTGTCTAAATCTTAAACTCTCTTTTGTTTAGTTGTCAATGGACACTTACTTTATTTAGTCATATGCAATGCTGAGAATTGAACCCAGGGCCTCACACATGCTAGGCAAGCGCTCTACCACTGAGCCACAACCCCAGCCCTGAGGTGTAACATTTTTATTTTCACTTTTGCTGAACTGAAGGAGTTCCTTAAGTGGGTTTTGCAGTCAGGAGTTGGGGAGGGTCTCTACAACCCATCCCTCATCCTCCACCATCCCACCAATCACCTTCCACGATGGAGACATTCACTCCCATTAACAAGTATAAGGCTGGGGTTGGGGCTCAGCAGTAGAGTGTTCGCCTAGCACGTGCAAGAGGCTGGGTTCAATCCTCAGCACCATATAAAAATAAATAAAATAAAGGTGTTGTGTCCAATTACAACTTAAAAACAACAACAATAACAAGTAACCAGCTTGGTGATTTTAACTAAAATGGGTGGCATTCTCTACAAATAAGTGCTCTGTTCATCAATGAACCCTGTGAATCACCAGTTTGTGAGGGCCTAAAATTTAGGCCTTGCTGGCAATCTTCTCTGTCAGCACCTGCACACACACACCCACCCCCACACCCCCACCCGCCACCTGCACCCCCGAGGGAGCTTTGCCTAAACCTTCCTGAGGTCTGAAGATTTCCCCAAAACAGTTGACAACCATTCAGTTCACTTCATCTCAACCAGAATTAAGGCCGGGTGGCTTCATTCCAAATGTTTTCTTAAATAACAATGCTTTTCAGATTTACTCCTATAGGAAGAGTTTTCTGCATTAATCTGACTTAAGTTAAAACTCCATTCAAGGTTTTAACAAAGCTCAGTGAACAAATGCTGTTTTAATACAGCTCTAATAGTCCTATACAGTTTCACGTAGGTGAGGAAATGTGACTTATTTAATTTAACCCAGTACTTGAGGAAGTTTGTTTAAGCAATCGTGTTTCTCAAAGTCAAAACATAAGTTAATTAACATTCTTCACTGTATTGGGGAAATTATAACAGATCGCATGTTCCTAGTCGTACTATTTTCAAAAGGAAAACTATGGATAAAATTCGTATATTTTACAAGCTAACAAAGTGATTTACCTAACGCCTTTCTAATGTATAAACAAAGTTTGATGCCCAAGGGAAAACCACTTTGCATTTTAACAAGAAGAATGGAGAAGAAGTATCATATCTCTTCAGGAAGATGAGATTTTTCACTCCAATTTGAGTAACAAAATATTTAACATAAGATTTTATTGTAATAAAAGAAATAGATGTTTCTGGTATTAAAACTTCAAGAATTCAGGAAAATTTCACATACCCAAATCTCCCCTAATCCCACCTCACAGAGATAACCAATATGCTATTTTTTTGGTCCTGGGGATTGAACCCAGCGGTGCTGAACCACTGAGCCATGTCCCCAAATACGTCCCCAAAATAGTTTATTTTGAGACAGGGTCTTGCTAAGTTGCTTAGGCCCTTGATAAGTTGCTAAGACTGGCATTGAACCTGCAATCCTCCTGCCTTATCCTCCCCAGAAGCTGGGATTACAGACGTGTACCACAAGGCTGGACACCAACATGTTATTATTACAACTTGCAAAAAATAATAGTGTCAGAGATCAGCAGGTATGGGGGGAAATTTAAGGAAATGTTTGAAAAGGGCACATTTAACACTTAAAATTAATAATAATAAACATATGTTATTATATCTTGAAAAATTGTGTAGAATAGG
Source organism: Marmota marmota marmota (assembly GCF_001458135.2). Taxonomy (NCBI): domain Eukaryota; kingdom Metazoa; phylum Chordata; class Mammalia; order Rodentia; family Sciuridae; genus Marmota; species Marmota marmota. The sequence continues at coordinate 297,347 of NW_025999926.1, forward strand.
AATTATTTCCATTTCATGAATAAGGAATAGTTTCTGAATGAATTTCTGCTGGCCTCTTCATGAATGATCTTATTTAAATTATATCCCATAAAGAGTGCTAAGAATAATAACAACAATGATCAACATTTAATGAGTCCCTACAATTTGTCAAAGAACTTATTGTAACTCCAAAACCAGCCAAAAATTCCAATGAGAAGAACAGTGGAATAAATACGATTGAACTATCCTATGTAAATATATGAATGTACCACCGTGAATTTTTACCTTTATGTATACCCATAATGCACAAATTTTTTAAAAACTATAAATAAACAATAAAAGGATCACTAGGGTAGGAAGGAGTAGAGGGAAAGGGGATGTGGGGTTCTGGGGACTGAATTGGAGCAAAATATGTCCCACGCTGGCACAATCATGTCAAAATGAACCCTAATATGTGTGTCTGAAACAAACTAATTAAAAAAAAAAAACTCCCATGAACAACAAATATTTTTATGACTTACACGCACAATTATTAAATTGAGACAAATTAGTAGGATATTAAGATCCCAGAAAAACACTGCAGTGACTTTTCCATGGAACAGTGACAAAGACTCTGAATGAAGCCAGCATCTGAGCTGAGGTCTGATTGGCACCCAATCGCCTGCACCAGCAGAAGCATCAGTCTCAGTGGATGCCAACCCGGGCAACAGAATAAATTGCTGCAGTCCGGCTGCAGCAAAATAACCAGGGGGTGACGAGCAACTTGTGTAGATTGATACAGCAGGAGTGGGAGCCCTTTATTGTAGGACAGGAGGGGTATATAGACATTCCACACAGCTTATCTAATTAACATAAACTCGATACAGCAGTCAACCAATAAGGAATCTCCACACTTAATGGCCAATGGCTCGCTGGCATCACTTCACAAACCACTCCCTCTGGCAAAATGCCAGGTGCCATCCTGACTTGTTTACAGACCCTAACAATAAATAACAAGAGCAGTGAGTTAGCACCCTGAGAATAAAATGAAGAGGCACGCGTTCATACTGGGCTAAATAAAAATTGGAATACGTGAATAAACAAATGGGAGAAGTGATGACTCTCTCAAATAAATCAATTCCCATTAACAAAGGTAGGAGAAATGAGGGGGAGAGAAATCTCTCTGGGCAAATACCACAGTAAAAACTGCTATAAGCAAAACCCACTGGTGGATACTAAAATTGGTGAGGAAAAGTTCGAGGAGACACAGGACATTTTCATTGACTTAAAGTAGCTTCCCTTCTTGATCGTCAATGATGTCGCACTGTGGGAAAACTCGGCAGACCCAACCACCAAGCTGTCAAGCTTAACGTCTCCAAGAATAAGATGAACTGGTTGCTCTCCTGGGGGACGCATAGTGCCCAGGGGGACACACCCCAGTGTGTGTAATGCCATCTGCCTGTTGGTTTAGTAGCTCGCCATCGATGCTAATTTCCTGGGTTTGATCCTGTTGCTCTGATTTTGAAAGATATTAACACCGGAGAGCCTGGGTGAAGGTGCACATCTTGATCCCACCTGAACCGCATTTTTATACATCTAAATTATTTCAACATAAAAAATATCAAAGGGGAGCTGAGGGTGTAGCTCAGTGGTACAGCAGAGGCTTAGCATGTGTGAGGTCCTGGGTTCCAGCCCCAGAAAACAAACAAAAAAAATTTTTAAATAAAGGAGGGAAACAATGGCCCCATGGATGATGGATCCTTCCCACTCGAGCTCCAAACCCAAAGTCCCACAGGTAGTTGCTCTCCAACTGCTACGTCTGGTCTGTAATCTGGCTGCTTCCAAGAGGGAAACATAGCAGCCCCTGGGAGAATGGAGGTGGAGATTGATTTATTCCACTCTGTGTAAAATGGAAGATGTTGGTTATTCCTAACAAGAGAACCAGCTCTTGCTCACCAAGTGCTGGTATATGGAATAAAAGCATGACTTAGATTAAGGGATCTTCAAAGAGATGTGAGCGGGCGGACTGAAATGTGTTTGAAGGAGTTCAGGAAATGCCACCCCAAATGTGCGGCTTTGAACTTCAATCTGAGGGTATTTGGGGAGCAGCAAATGCAAGCAGGGGCTTTCTCTGGGCTTCCCTGATCTGCCTACAGAGGACCCTTTCAAGGGAACTCCACTATCATGAATTCCCTGCCCCAGAAATCTCATCAACCCGGGATGCAGAGAATAGGCTGAATGGAGGCGGACATCACACTCAGACTGTCTGTCTCCTGTTCTTCTGAGGGCACTTTTACATTTCCCCAAACCATTTACCCTCCCCTGCATGGCCCACTCCCATGAAGAAGGCATCTGATCTTCTAGCTCTCACGGGGAATTGGATTATGCACTCTGCCTTCATGCAATGCACATTATAAATTTGCAAACCTTTTCTCCTGCTAATCTGTCTACTGTCCATCTACAGATTCAATTATCAAACCATCAAAGGGTAAAGGAAAAGTTTTCCCTTCCTGTGCAGTTCCACACTTACAATTTAAGGCATCCCAAGCCTCCCGAGCTTGTGTTTATATCAGCACAGGACACCTCTTCTTTTCCTGAGTTTGGAAATTGACTAATGAGACAGATTGCAATCAAATGTCAATTTCATTTGTGTTACTGCTAATTTTCTACTTTCTAATGTTTTTATTCCCTTTCTCATTCCCCTGCCCCACCCCCAAGATCCTCTCAAGATCCTCTGAAGCAGATCTGAACAACTCAGACCCTAGGAATGGCAGGAGAACTCGAAGATTACGTCTTGGAGAGCCCATCACTTCAGAAAATTGTGGAGGAGCCAGAGTCCTTCCGCTTCTCCTCCCCAAACCCATTAGAATAATTTTCTCTTCCCTTACATAGGCTGGAACGAGGGAACAGAAATCCACCATTCGGAAGTGAAGGGTGGCAGAACAATCCTCCCCAGAATATGCCACTTTGACATAAAGATTATTTTGAGCTATAGACAGGTAAGAGGAAGCACCTACAGGAGAGCAGAGCTCTCCTCTAGGAAGGACTGAAATTAATCAGCAGAGACAACTCTGCACAGCCCAGAGAAGATACCAGAAGGATCTTCAAAGTAACTTTGCTAACTAGCCTTACCTTCCACTTGCCCCATATATGTACCTTTCCACAGTTTGCAGCCCCTCGAAACTCTGTCCTTTTTGATGGTCTTGTCACTTATCTACAAATTTGTTGATCTTTATTAAAATGCTAAAAAAGGGGACTGGGGTTGTGGCTCAACGGTAGGGTGCTCACCTAGCACATGCAAGCACTGGGTTCGATCCTCAGTACCACATAAAATAAATAAGTAAAATAAAGGTATTGTGTCCAACAACGACTTAAAAAATATGCAATGCACATGTTAGTTAATAAACATTTTTTTTCTCTTGTTAATCTGTTTTTTTTTTTAGTCTAATTCACAGGACCCCAAACAATGGATCCAGGAATGATAAAGGAAAACGAAAACATTTCTTCTTTACATGGGCTGAGTTCAGAATGCTAAGAAATGACATAAAATTCTGAGTAGCATATAAAAAAAGAAGTCTAGCAAGAGTACATAAATAAAGACCACCAGGTCTGTGAGCTGGGTGTGGTTGTAAATGAGGAGTCAATGTTTGACGGGAACAGAGTTTTGGTTTTGCAAGATTAAAAGAATTCTGTGCCTAGGCACCGTGGTGCATGCCTGTAATTCCGGCAGATCGAGAGGCTGAGGCAGGAAGATCTCGAGTTCAAAGCCAGCTTCAGCAAAAGGCTGAGCTGTTAAGCAACTCAGTGAGACCCTGTTTATAAAAAAACAAAAAAACAAAATAGTGCTGAGGATGTGACCCAGTGATTGAGTACCCCTGAGTTCAATCCCCAGTCCCCACCCCCGCAAAAAAAAAAAAGAGTTCTATGGATGGAAGGTAGTGACAGCCACACAATATGAACGTGCTTCATGCCACCAACCTGCATTCCTAAAAATGGTCAAGATGATAAACCTCTAATGATGCGCATTTTTTCCTAGTTAATTTTTTAAATTAAAAAATGAAAGGAATCCAGGTGCAGTGGCATATGCCTATAATCCCAGTACTTGGGAGGCTGAGGCAGGGGGATTGCAAATTTAGAGCCAGGCTCAGCAATGCCCTAAGCAACTCAGTGAGACCCTGCCTGTAAATAAAATTTTTAAAAGGCTGGGGATGTGGCTCAGTGGTTAAGCGCCCCTGGGTTCAATCCTTGGTACCAAAAAAAAAAAGATAAAAAAAAAAAAGAAGTACATGAATTACTGGTGTGTGCTTAAAGCCATGATGGCCTCATTATATCAATGTATTCAGAAGCCAGGTCAGATGGCATCCCTGGGTCTAGATTCATGTCCATTCTGCTGAGAAGAAGAGAAAAGTCCCAGAAACTTCTCACTGTATAGGGGTGACCAGAAAATATAAAAGTTTGTATCCGTATCAGGAGTGAGTCAATGAGAAGACAGTCTAGGTTTCCCAATAATAAGCAAGGAAAAGAGCTAATTCAAGAACCTTCACACACACACACACACACACAAAATAAAGCTGATGGAGGGGAAATAATTCATGACACTGTTTTGTTCTGAGTTAAAGCAATGCCTCCTGAGGCAGATGCAGGGATGGGCAGGGATGGAGATCTCAGCCGTCGGCCTGGGAAAGGCTCTTCCCTGCAGGTGGCCTGCGTCTTCTGCCCACAGCCCGGCTTTCTTCCTTAGATATGAAGTGGCTGAGACCATTCCAGATGGAACCTGAACCCATGACCCCTCCTCATAAAGACATCCGTGACACCCACCACACCATCTGGGGCTCATAAAACCACATTCTGTCTTTTCTTGGCTCTCGGGCTGTTCAAAAGCTGCAGGGCAATATTTGGGGCTGCTCTGGTTGATTCGTGGACTCTAATTCAGAACACATTTCCACACGGAGAGGCAGAACAAAGCACAATACACGAAAGTTCAATTTACATTCTCAGTCAGTGAAACAAAATGGAAATAAAAAACAGTTGTGGCAGAGTCATTTATAACTAAACTACAGCTCCAAGAGTGCCTTTCCTATAATGTCATGGAAGAAAAGACATTTTTAAAGCCACCAGCAAAAAGTTTAAGTGACCAAAAAAGGAGAGGTGAAGGATTTCTTTCTTTCTTTTCTTTTTTTTTTTAATTTGTTTTGAATGAAAGTGCTGATGACATGGTGTGACCCCTCCCTCCCCCACTCTCCCCCAACTTGGCAGATGCCAGGTTCTTGCAATCTTTCGTGATTGAGAGTCTTTTCCTTCTGTTAATGGCTTGTTTTGATGCTGCCTGTCAATGGGAACTGGCGCAGTCCCGGGAAATCCCCACACACTAAATCTAGAGTTTTCCTTCACAGTTTGGCAAGACCTTGTAGACGGCAGCAGAACTTGTATGCCACCATAGTGCCAAGACTCTCAGGTACAAATCTGCCATAGTAAGTTGTGTCTGGCTGGTTCAGCAAAAAAAAAAAAAAAAAAAAAAAATCAAATGCTAGCAGCTGAGGGTCCTTCCAGCCACTATGTTGACTCTGCAGTTAAGGAACAGTGCCCAGAGCACGTGCTATGTTTATGTGATTTGAGATGTCTAAGGTTGTAGTGATACATAAAGGGGCTCCCTGAGTCAAGTTTCCAGCGGCATCGCACACAGTTCATCAGCAGCAGTACCCAGAAGACATTTGACTTCAAGTCTTGCACATTTTCTGCAAAGCCAAAAAAAAAAAAAAAAGAAAAGAAATTCTTCTAGGAACACATACAACTCCACACCAGCTATTGCAGGAGATGCGGATCTGTAGCTCCCTGGGGTGCCAACTTCCTTCTTCATCGGGTCTATTTCCTTGTGCTGTTTCTTCTCTTTTAACTGGTGCGCTGAACATGTCTCAAGAACAATTCGGAATCCCCAGGCTAGGGATCGCTTCTTTTGTAGGATCTTTCCTACATGAAATTTATTTACAGGCTCATTTCTACTATCGTATTATAAACTTTCTGGAGACATGGGACATTTCTATTCAATTTTGTCACCTGGGTTTTTGGTCCAGTGCCTGGTGTGTAGTTCTGTAATCAACAACTTGTTAGAAGTTTATAGAAAGAATTTAATATTTTATATTAAAGTCAATTATTTTCTCCTCCTCCTTCTCCTCCTTCTTTTTGTACTGAAAATTGAACCCAAGAGCACTTACCGGCTAGGTCACACCCCCAGCCCTTTAAGATTTTTAATTTTGAGACAGGGTCTTGCTAAGTTATGGAGACTGGCCTCCAACTTGTGATCCTCCTGCCTCAGCCTCCGAAGTTGTTGGCATTACAGGCATGTGTCACCACACCCAGGAAAGTCAAATTTTTAAATCAATTTTTTTTTTCAATTTTCTGTTTTACTGTCATTTTCATTGAGATCCCCTGCGGAAGTAGTCTGCTTAGACCACATTTAGATGTTGTAGGAAATGGAGGGAGGTAAATTCTGTTAACTTCTTTAGAACCCAATTCATAGCCCCTGTGAGAAATAGAAAGTCTGGGGGTTCATTTTCAAAATCTAGTATTCAACCTTAATTGGATCCAATTGTAGTCTTCCCTTCTGCCCACCCTAATTCTATTAGCCAATCGCATAGACTGTCACCCTAACCCTGCATTCAGGGTGAAGGGCAGCGCTCCCCTGGGTGGGGCAGGGAGACCGCCCACCGGGCGCACTAGCTGACCTGGCTCCTCGGCCCTCCCTTCTGCCCAGAGCAGAGGCTTTGCATTAGCTTTAGCTTTCAAGCAGGTGTCTGCGTCCTCGCAGCGCCTCTCATTTCTAACACCCGACCCCCTTGCTTGCTCCTGGGAGGAGACAGAAGAGCTACCCTGGTTTCCCGGGCTCCCTGGCAGCTCCGTTTGGCATATGATCCAGTCATGACCGCAGATGCATCCGTGGAAGTCCCTGAAAAGAGAGAGGAGCTGCCCTGTTCCGTTTCTTCTTCTAGCGAAGGCTGCTGTAGTCACCTGGAACCAAAAGGTACCGAATGTGAGTCTGAAATCCGTCGCAGCAGGCGCCGAGGAGCAGGGGGGCAGAGGGATCCTGTTCCTCAAGGAGCCGCTGACCCTGCCCTGACGACGAGGCCCTCTGGACTTGCAACCAAGGCAGCCCTCCCTGTGGAGGTCACTTTGGGTCCCAGGGAAGCCCGGCGTCTCTGAACACTTTCCATTCATCAAGAAATGATGGAGAAATTGCTCTGAGGGCACACCGCGCTGGCATGAGGGGGATGTCCGGATTGACTGAGCAGGAAAGGTCGCTTTTCGCATTTTCAGCAAGCCTATTGACAGTAGTGTCATGTTCCCAAGTCTTGTTATGTGTTCTCTGTTATGTCTCCCCAACAGAGACTATGTTAGTATCGTTTGAACCATTATAAAATGATTTACAGCTTTCATGACACTTCACCCCTGAATATTTTATTGTTTCCAAAATATGAGGTACAGTCCTTCCTCAGTAACCACAGTGGAGTGGCTACAGGATCTCCCTGCAGATAACCCTGACACAAAAGGAGCCTACTCACATCCTCCCGTAACTTTAAATCATCTCTAGATCACTTGAAATATGTGATACAGTAAAAATGCTATATAGTTACCATATTCTATTGTTTGGAGAATAATGACAAGAGAAGCAGTCTGCGTGTCTTCAGAGCACATGCAGCCATCTAAGCCTGACTAGGGCCTATACAGAGGAGATGCCCAGTGCAGGTGCTCACCCAAGTGCTGGGGGAGATGAGGATCTGTGAAGTGGCAGAAGACCACAGCTCATTGCTGCATTTCTGAGGACTCCCTGCAGTATCTGATGCATGATAAATTTTACTTTTGCTTTTTAGAACTTCCAGAACGGGTTAGTTTTTTTTTTTCTCCCCCACATATTTTTTCCCACCCGAGGATACTTGTATCCTTAGACATGGAAACTCTGAATGCTGTATTTCCCCTGTATAACCATGACACCATCATCATACCTAATATATTTACTGTTTCCAAAATATGGTTTAATGCCCAATCCATATTTAGTTCCCCACTTGTTCACTCCAAATATCTTCTTTTTAAAAACCAAGATCCTAGGCACACATGGTGGTGCACACCTGTAATCCCAGCAGCTCAGGAAGCTGAGGCAGGAGGACCCCAAGTTCAAAGCAGCCTCAGCAACTTAGCGAGACCCTGTCTCAAAATAAAACATAAAAAGGGTTGGGGATGGGGCTTGGTGGCTAAGTTCCCTAGGTTCGGTCCCCAGTACACACATACATACCAATCAGGATTCGAATCATTTTGTGTGGTGAGTGGGTTTCCACGCCATATGTGACATGTGCCTCCCTCAAACCTCTTTTGATGTGAAAGAATAATAATGGTAAAAACAGGATCCAATCATTGCATTATGCCTTCAGAGAGGTTAAAGACCTTCAGGAGGTTAAAGATGTCCCCCCCCCCCTTATTTCCTCAGGATATGTGCTTGTTGAAGAGATCAGACCAGTTGTCATGAAAAGTGCCTGGCTTTGAGGATCTTTGTGTGATTGTCTCCTTCTGGGGTGATTTCACACCCATGCCACACCCATGGTTAAGTTAGTAAGTCAGTAACTTCCATCTCTCTAGCGGGTTCTCTCTCTTCCCAGCAGATTCTCTCACTTAATGGCTTTGGACAAAAATCCTTTGGTGATGCCAAGGACCAAACCCAGGACCTTGTGCAAACTAAGCACACACTATCACTGAGCTGTCGCCCCAGCCCTCCTGTGGCTTCGAAGAAGCAAGGAATGGAGCTTGTGACTAGGCCCTGAGTGTGACCACCACCTAAGAGCAAGATATACAGCTTTCAGTACCTCAAACTTTGAGGATCTAAAACCCATCAAGAACCACATACGCCAGCCTGGAAATGGATGAGACCCCAGCCCTGGCTGACACCTTGACTGCAGCCTCATGACAGAGCCTGAACCAGATACTCAGCCAAGCTGCACCTGATTCTCAATCCATTGGTTTTAAGCCAATAAGTCTTAGAATCGTTTTTTACACAGCAATAGGTAACTAATCCATCCCTCACATCCCAATTCCATATTTTAAACAAAATTGATCTTTAAGGGCCAGGCTAAATGCATTTGTAGGCTTAGTAACCCAAAGCTCTGAGCCTGATTGTTGCACAATTTATCACAATCTGTGTCAGGACCATTAGTATACTCTCTCCAACTAGACCATACACTCTCCGCATGCAGGAAACACATTTAAATGTTGTAAACCCTGTATCCTGAAACATATTGCATGTATGGGAGGTACCCACTTGGTATTAACAATTGTAATTATTATATTCAAAAACCCATCATAGTATATAGTAATAGCAGTAGTATGCAGTCATGATTCTGGTTTGCTCAATGATATATATATATATATATATATATAATAAAATATCATATATCATAAAATACATATGTTTTATATATATATTATATTATATATATATATGGTTAAATATGTCTATAATAGGGAGAGATATTCAGCCCCACAAAGGAAAACATTGTTATTTAGTATTTTCTTATTCTCTTTTATTTCCTAGGAAAATAGTACAAATGGAGTGAGTTAGTAACGACAATGCTTTCCAGATGTTCCCAGATAAGACAATAAAACAAGAGCCTTTTCTTGTTTTTTCCTGAGAAAATCCTGATAACAACTTCATCCCTGAGCAAATTAACTCATATATACGCCATAATATGTCATTTCATATAATACCATTATGCCATTTTTATGGTCAATTAATAATTCAAACTTTCAAGTGAAATCTTCAGTTCTAACAATCAAACATATACATAATGTGTGTGTGTATACACACACACACACACACACAGACACACATTACTCATATTTTTTTGTTTTTCCCTAGGTTGATATAGTAAGTAGAAGGGCTTGAAGAAATAGACGTATTTGTAAATGTACTTTAGGGTCCTGTTTTAGAGTTTTCTGGAATAACGTCTATGTAAACCCCCTCTCCTCCACACACAGGAATTTATTATAAGGTATTGACTCTTGCAGTCATGGAGGATTATCTGTTTTCTATAACGGAAGCCTCAGGAAAGCCAGGAGGTAGTTCAAAGGCCTAGAACTGGGGAACCCATGGTCTAGGTTCCAGTTCAAGTCTGGACGCCTCAGAACCAGAAGCACAGAGCAGGACAGCCATGTCCCAGCTCAGGCACAAAATGAAATCAACTTCCCTCCATATATATTTTCTTCCTATTCTGGCCCTGAATGAATTGGATGATGCCCACCAACATGGGAAGGGGGGGGATCCACTTTACTTAGTCCACCAATTCAAGCATAAATCTCTTTTGAACAGATGCTCCCAGAAATTATGTCTGACCAGCTAGCTGGTCACCATGGCTCAGACAGTGGACACATAAAATTAACTGTCACAGGTCCCCACTTCAAGATGGTGTCCTGAAGCATAGTATGCCTTCCCTTACAACATTCCACTGAAACGAGAGAAAACCTATTTATTTATTTATTTGTATCAGTGTATTATAGTCATACATAATATTGGAGTTCATTTTGGCACAATTATGTAAGCATGGAATATAATCTGCTTTGGTTTAGTTCCCAGTACTTTCCTTTTCCTTCCCTCCTCCCTTCCCGTGTTTCCTTTCCTCTACTGGTCTTCTTTCTACTTACTTATAGTTTTTTTTTTTTTTCAATTAGTGCTTTATAGGTATACATAAAGACAGTTCATCTATGTAGACAGGAGAGCTTGGTCAGTTTCACTTCTCTGAGCCTCCCTCTTCCCATTCCTCCTCTCTGCCCTCTACTCCCTTTCTCTACTCCACTGGTCTCTCTTTGATTTTCGTGGGATTCTCACCCCTTCTTTTTGCCTTATTTTGGTCTAGCATATGAGAGAAAACATTGGACCCTGAACTTTCTGAGTCTGGCTTATTTCACTTAGCATGATGGTCTCCACTTCCATCCATTTATTTACCAGCCAATGCCATATTTCATTCTTCCTTTTGGCTGAGTAAAATTCCATTGTGTATACAGGCCATATTTTCTCTACCCATTCATCTTTGATGGGCATGTGGGCTGGTTCCATAACTTGGCTATTGTGAAGTATGCTGCTGTAAACATTGATGGAACTGTGTCACTGTAGTATGCTGATTTTAATTCTTTGGGGAAAAAAATTACTGAGAAGTGGGATAACAAGGCCATATGGAAGTTTCATTTCTAGTTTTTGAGGAATCTCTATACTGATCTCCAGAGTGGTTGAACTAATTTGCAGTCCCACCAACAATGTATGAGTGTACATACATTCCCCACCACACACATCCTCACCAGCATTTATTTTTATTATTTGTATTCTTGATAACTTCCAATCTGACTAGAGTGAAATGAATTCTCAGTGTAATTTTGACTTGCATTTTCCTGATTGCTAGAGATGTTGAACATTTTTTCATATATTTGTATTTCTTCTTTTGAGAAGTGTCTGTTTAGTTCCTTTGCCCATTTAATTAATTGGTTAATTTTGATTTTCTTTTCTCTTTCTTGGTGTTAAGTTTTTTTTTAAGTTCTTTATTTATTCTGGATATTAATCCCCTGTAAAAGAGCAGAAAATTCTTTTAAATTAACATTTAAAGTCTTTTAAATGAACATGTAATTGAAAGCATTTTTAAATTAACAAGTCCATTTTAAATTAAGAAGCCCATTGACTTGCTAAAAAACAGCAAATGGCCTTATCAAAGAATCAACAATTTGCCTAATCTTAAACAAGAAGGTGGCAGGGACCACATCTTTCTAAAGGCTAAACTGAAGAGCACTCCTAATAGTATGCGTGTTTTTTTCTTGGAGAGGAAAGGGAGAGAATGAGGTAATTTTGAACTGACAGAAAAAAAAAAGAGAGAGAGAGAAAAGGTAACTCACCTCATTCTATTAGGAGAAAAGTACAGTTGACCTTCTGTATCCATGGATTCACCCAACGGCACACGGAGAATATTTGGGAAAGGGCCAGGGTTGTGGCTCAGTGGTAGAGTGCCTGCCTAACGTGTGAGGCACTGGGTTTAATCCTTGGCACCACATGAAAAAAAATAAATAAAATAAAGGTATTGTATCCATCTACAACTAAAAACATATATATATATTTTTTCTTAAAAAAAAGGAAAAATTTGGGGAAAAGAATAGTATCTATACTGAACATGTATGAACTTTTCCCTTGTCTTTATTCCCTAAACAATACAGCAGAACAACTAGTTGCATAGCATTTACACTGTGTTCTATGTAACCTAGAGATGATTTGAAGTATACAGGAGGATGTGCGTGTATCATTTATATCAGGACTTGAGCACCCATGAATTCTGGTTTTCTGGGGAGTCCTGGAAATGATTCCCTTCAGCTGCCTCTGATACCTAGGGACAACTCTGTGTGCACTTGGGGCACCTGATGCCAACTGAATGAGGCTCTCCATCACCAACCATGTGGCTCCCTGTCATGCTGACGCCTGTTGTTACCCAATCATACCTTCAGGAAAGAGGATTGACGGAGAAATCTGCTAAGAAACACACAAGAAGTCTGCCGAGGTCATCTTGTGTCTTCAGAACACACTGAAAATTCATGAAAGAGAAAGATCAGGAGGAACGCGCACACACAGAGACTTGGAAGGAAGCAGAGATGACAAAGGGAGACCAGCCAGGGCCAGGCTCTCTTTTATCTGCCAGGCTCCACCAACACTCCCATCTGTGGCTCTGGCGTTGCCTGAGAGCCAGGAACCTCAGTTCCCAGACATTTCTTCCCTGAATAGTTCTGGAATAGTGGCAACTTGAGAATTGAGGCAACTTTCTGGGAAGCTCTTGAGTATCACTCCCTTTGGGAGATCAGTAAAATTTTCAGTGGATTGATACTTCACCCACCTACCCACCTTTATTCCCTACTTTTCATTAGCTCTGTGAGCACCTGATCCAGCATATTAAAGCCCTTAATATGAACAATGGAAACTTGAAAATTTTTTTTAAATATATAAAAACCCTAATAATGATCCTTAAAGTGCATACTGTTTCAACATAACTAGAAGCTCCTAATGCAAAAAAAAAAAAAAAAAAAGCTGAAATCAGAGCAAATTTGCTAGAAATATCTGAAGTTGTATAATTTGTATGTAAATTATGCATATGTGTGATTATTAAAGTTGAAGATTTCACTGGAAAGTTTGAATTATCGACTTAACAATGAATAAAAATGGTGGTCAGTAATGCAAAAGCTAGGAAATTAGAAGGCTGAGAGACAGAAGGATGACGAGTTCAAAGCTCATCAGTTAGGAGCCCTTCTAACCAGTGAAATTGCCTGCAAATGCACGAAAATTCAAAACCTACCACTAAAATGACTGAGAAGAGGATACCCGTTCACAGTCTGCAAGTTGAAACAAGGAGGTACAGTGTCTCCTTGCTCTACCTCAGCGAGACATATGCATATCAGGGGTCTCACATTTTTTGCAACTGTGTGAGTGTCCACAAAAGCACCATGAACTATTGTTTTGGGGGTTGCAAATAAATATTAGTGAACAGGTGGACTCACAAAATCAGAATCCACAAATAATGAGAATGGATTGTCTATGATTATAACTGAGAGGAAAAAACTTTAGATGACAACACGAGAAACAAAGATTTTACTTAGGAAAGAAAAGCAAATTGGGGGACCTGGGGAGGACATATTTTATATTTTATCATCATCAGTTCTATAGGGTTTTCATTTTTTCATGAATACTTATTACTTTTGTGATATTCAAAACAGTCTAAAGATTTTTTAAGGTAATTGGGAACTTGGCTTACTGGTTAAAATGCTTAGAAGGTAGCCAGTAATTTATTTTATTTCATTATAATAATTTTTATTTATACATGACAATGGAATGCATTACAATTCATATTAACACATATAAAGCACAATTTTTCATATCTCTGGTTGTATACATAGTATATTCACACCAGTTCATATCTTCATACATGTACGTCAGATAATGATATCATCACATTCCACCATCCTTGTTAACCCCATGTCTCCTTCCTTCCCCTCCCACCCCTCTGCCCTACCTAGAGTTCGTCCATTCCTCCCATGCTCCCCCTCTCTACCCCACTATGAATCAGCCTCCTTATATCAGAGAAAATATTCAGCATTTGGTTTTTTGGGATTGGCTAACTTCTCTTAGCATTATCTTCTCTAACTGCATCTATTTACCTGCAAATGCCATGATTTTATTCTTTTATTGATGAGTAACAGTCCATGGTGTATAAATGCCATATTTTTTATCCATTCTTCTACTGAAGGGCATCTAGGTTGGCTCCACAGTTTAGCTATTGTGAATCGTGCTGCTATAAACATTGATGTGGCTGTGTCCCTGTAGTATGCTGTTTTTAAGTCTTGGGTATAGACAGAGGAATGGGATTGCTGGGTCAAATGGTGATTGCATTCCCATATTTCCAAGGAATCTCCATACTGCTTTCCCCATCAGCTGCACCAATTTGCAGTCCCACCAGCAATGTATGAGTGTGCCTTTTCCCCCACATCCTCGCCAACACTTATTGTTGTTTTTACCCCTCAAACATCAGAGAGAGCACTAATTTCTAGGATACATAAAGAACTCAAAAAGCGAAACACCAAAAAACCAAATAACCCAATCAATAAATGGACCAAGGAACTGACAGACACTTTTCAGAAGAGAATATACAATCAATCAGCAAATATATGAAAAAATGTCCATCATCTCTAGCCATTAGAGAAATGCAAATCAAAACCACTCTAAGACGTCATCTCACTCCAGTCAGAATGGCAGCTATTAGGAAGACAAACAACGGTTTTCATTTTCTACGTGAAGCCTTTCCTTTGGAGGAGTCAGGTTTTCTGTAAGGAGCCTTTTGTTTCTTGCTTCAAGTACTCTCGTTTTATTCATTTATAAAGGAGAAAACCTTCTGAACATTGCTTCTACTTTTCAGCTCTCTCACGATTTCTGCCTTGCTTACCCACGTAGGGGAGAGGAAAATTCCTTCTATCTACTTGAGTTTTGCAGCTGGCCTAAGAATTAAACTGACGTAGGTTCAAGGAGAGAAGCACACACACTCCTCATCTTTCCATCTACGAGGGCATCTTCAGACAGAACACAAAGACCCAAAGAAGCCATTAGACGCCACACCTTATACACCCTTGTACCCAAGGCAAAGAGCTGGGATCAGGGCAGCCAATTGTGAGGCAGTGATGACGAATTAAATGTGGGAAACTCCTGTGAGATGAGAAGGATTTTCTTAAGCTTTTTTGTGCATTCAGCATCAACCACCAGTGTCCTTTGAGAATGCTCTCTCTTCCTGGAATGGCGAGGGAACCTTTCTCATGGGAAATTTTATGACTTGATTCCAGGTAGAAAGGAGGAGGCACAACCCTTCCAGCACCTTCTCTGAGGTTCCTTCAGTTCAAAGAAATCCATATACCAAAGCCACACATTTTGGGGTGTCATTTCCTGAACCTTTTACCTAACATTCCCACATCATGGTGATGGAGAAACTTTCCTTCATCGTGGGTTTTTGCGACACATACCCACATGGAATGGTCACTTGATTTGCTTTGTGAACCAACAGTGAGTTTTCTGTAAAAATAAGGTGTCTTAGTCTGCCTTCTGTCACTGGTCAAAATACCTGAGAGAATCAACTTAAAAGGAGAAGAAACAATTTAATTTGGGTCACAATTTTGATCCACAGTTGGTTGGCTGTGTTGCTTTGTTTATTTATTTATTTATTTGGTGGTGCTGAGGATTGAACCCAGGGCCTTAAACATGCAAGGCAAGCACTCTACCAACTGAGCTATATCCCCAGTGTTGCTTTATTGCTTTTTGACCTGTGGCAAGGCAGTACCTCCTGGCAGGAGCCCATGGTGGAACAAAGCTGTTTACTTTATGGTGATCAGGAAGCAATAGAGAGAGAGGAAGGGAATGGATACTACAATATCCACTTCAAGGGCACAACCCCAATGACTAAACTTCCTCCCACTCTGCCTTCTCTTCTAAAGGTTCTACCACCTCCCAACAGCCCACAGGCTGGGAACCAAACCTTCAGTGCATGGAAGTGTGGGGGAACTTTCCAGATCCAAACCGTAATAATATCCATTAGAATACCTTCAGCTACAAGAAGCAGGCATCATAGCTCAACTAGTTAAATGATGAAGATACCTGACATGGGGAGTCAGTTAGGCTCCGGCTCTGGCTGATCCCTGACTCAGCTGTCACCACAGACTGGGGACCTTTCTCTCCTTTTGCTTTGGCAGTGTGGCATTCTGGCAAGCAAGGTAACACGTTTAGGAAAAGGCTTTGCATCCAGGCATGACATCAACCAAAAGATGTTCCAGAATGCCTCTCTCTCTCCACCAGACTTTCCTTCACAAGTTAAGACTCAGAGTGGGCCAGTCTTGTCTGACTGCAGTGTGTAGGGGAGGAGATCAGGAAAACAAAGACCAAAGCAAACCAGTTTAATGGTAGGAAGGTGGAACGTGAGCGGCGTGGAGGGCAGGGACCAGCTGTGTTCAGCACCACCTCCGGTGCACTAATGCTAGGACTGGTGTCTGCCATGTGTGAGATTTCCCTAACTTCTCTGCCTCCCACACCCTCAGCCCTCCCTTGTGAGCTACACCTGTTCATATAGGTCTGTAATCCTGAGGGAGCTGATTGGCTGACAAAATCCATCTCCATTCTGTACTTTCCATCGTGCTGCCGCCAGATTCTGAGTGAACCAGTCCAAGGCTCGCGTCCTGAGCACACCTATGAGATGTGATAAGACTGGGCGCCGCAGTTCTCTTTTCCAATTTGATTATGGTGTGAAAATATACATAGCACACACACTTTCACTTTAGCCACTGTAAAAGAAAAATTGGAGGCAGACTGCAATATGAAAGAGTTTATTTGAATAAGAAGCAACCCATGAATTGGGAACTGGAGAACACCAGACCAAAAGAGAATCAGTGTCACCATGGCAAAATGTCAGAAGGAAAATCACAAGAAAATCAACCACATCCCCCCCACTCCCTGCTACAATGTGCACAGCTGGAGTCCCCGTGTCCTTTTTGGCAAATTGCTAGATCTCTCTAAGTCTCCAAGGTCACACTTGTCGTGAGGCCACTCCAGGTATGTATTTGTGAACATTGATGTGGATTCTTGGGTCACCACCTTGTTAATGGCAGAAGGACTCTTCTTCTTTCACCTCCCTTCTCTGCAGGAACCATTCTGCCAGGTCTGAGTTGGAAAGGAAGGTGTACATGGTGTTTTAAAGATGGCACAGAATCTCTGCCGTTTCTCCTTTGGATATGGTATCCTCTTCCTTCACCTCAGATCTGAGCAGGTCTTTGGTGGCCTTTACCAAGACAGTGTGAGAAGTGTGAGGTCATTTAGTTCCCAGCTTAAGCTTTAAGACCAGCGGCTGTGGGCTTGCTCCTTGGAGCTGCATGTAAGGGGTGTGACATCCTAAAACCCAAGCTATGTGAGGACACCTTGGAGAGACAGGCAGCTCCTTGTCAAGAGCAGGAAAGGGCCAACAACTATCCGTACATGTGAGTAAAGAGGCCATCTGGGAGGGAAAGTTTTGGCCCCAGCCATCCTTGTTGACATTGTACAGCTCAGAAATAAACTACCCAGTTGAGCTCTCCCCCCCCCCCAAATTCCTGACCCACAAAACTGAGCAAACCAAAAAACTGCCTTAAAATAAATTATTAAGTCAAATGGATGTTCTGAGCCATGAATCTGTGGGTAATTGGAAGGAAGTAACGGATCCTCAGGAGAAGATGAGGGTATGGTATGTCATAGTCATGGCACCCTGACACATGCAGATACGGGAACAGAAGAGCCAGTGACATTCTGTGGCAAAACTCACACTCCTGGGGCAAACACTCCTTGGTCTAGTTGTGTTATCCTTTTTATATTTATAGAATTTGATGAACAAAATTATTATTATGTATTCAGAGTAGACTGCATGTAGTTCATTAGGGTGTTTATAATTTTTCTTGTAATGTCTCTGTCTTATTTTAGCCTTTAGAGACTGTTCAGCTCTATCTTTAGCAGGACTTCCACTGCCACTTTTGTCCCTGTGAGGAGACAGTGGGCTAGTTTCACCTGGTCATAGCCACCCTGCCTGATGTCCCTCAGGACCTCATAGTGGTCCATGAAGGTGGTCTCATAGCAGAAACTGGGACCCTGCAGCCCTATACTGCTGTGACAGCTCTCAATATACATCCTAAGCAGGAATACCAACCAAGGATGCTAGCTAAGAATACAATAAAATAAAAAGAACAAACCCAAACAAAAAACCAAGACCAACAAACAAACAAACAAACCCACATCAGTAAAAACAAAACAAAACAAGAAAAAATAGAATCAAAAGACCACAATTGTTGCATGCATCAGGCCCTGGGTTCAACTCCCAGCACAACAACAACAACAAAGACGACAATTGGGCCTGGAGTTGTTGCTCAGTGGTAGAGTGCTCACCTGGCATGCGAGAGGACCTGGGTTGGATCCTCAGCACAATGTGAAAATAAAATAAAGTTATTGTGTTCATCTACAACTAAAATAAGAAAGAAAAACAGACTACAACCACCAAATGCACTAACTATCTGGTAGTCCAAGAGGTCACCACCAAGAGCTTCCTGTACTTGTGGACAGAAGCCCAGATGCGGCCACCCTCTCATATACCCACTGTTTGAAATTCCCTCACAATGGCTCTTTGTGAGGTCAGATCAAGAAATGTCCCAGTCACGCTTGGGCTTAACCCCTAGAGGTCATCTCATCTTTTGGCCTTTAGAATCTTCTCAACTTTTATAATAAGAATAAGAAAGGATTCCAGAAACTTGTGGCTTCAGTGGGTTATGGAGACTGATATTCACTTGTTTGGAAATTAAAAGTTGTAAGATAACTCAAAAAGAATTGACAGAGTTACAGAGTGATGTTACTATACACTATTTTTTTCATGGGAAAAATAAAATACATAATGCAACACATAGCTTTGTGTTTTAGAATTCATAAGTGCTTACACATATGGTGCTTTACTAGGAACCATTCTATGTGCTGTACAGATACTAATTTATTTACTATCACTTCATTAAAAAGCCATCGATTTACCACAGGGCAGTGAGAATTACTATATATGGCAAGTCAGGAAATGTTAAAGTTCAGCGTATAATCAATTTTGAGGATGGCACTATTTTGTTACATTATTTCACTACATGGGTTAGATGAGAACTTACCGGAGAATGATTTAGTTTCCATCCCATGTGAATACTAAATTTCTTTTTATCCTTAAGAAGAAAAACACTTTGTGTTTTATTATTTCAACAAGTTATCAATCTCATTTTTCAACCAACCCCCATAAATTTTAGTTGTTACCATTCATATTATTTTTATGATATGGCATCCGACCCTCAGATGAATACTGACAGGAGCGGGGTTGGAATTCATGGCATAATACATCACTTGTATAATCTACACCCCCTAAGAGATGTGTAAATCATGCATTCTTGTGCAGCAGGACAGAAGGAGTTACCATGTGAGCCAGCAAAGGAACTCTGAGCACATCTGCGGAATGTCAGAGCCCTGGCTCAAGAGTAAAAGACCACTTGAGATGGTCACCCCATGGCTGGGGATACAGACTCCAAGGAAGGTGGTTGTGCATCACTTCAAGAGGCCAGATAGGTCTCCATTTCTGAGGCTGCCATGCTATCAGGGAGGATGCTGCTCTCTCTGCATGGATCTTATGACTCTTCAGACCATTAGATTCCTCCTAGGGGGAGTTGACTGTTGAATTAACACTCAATAAAAATAAGTAGACTGTGGTTCTGCAGACAGTGATGCACGCTCAGGAGAAAATACAGCAGCAAAGGGGGATAAGATTGTTAGGTTTGGGACTAAGGTGGTGAGGAAAGGATCCACTAAGGAGGTGACATTGAACAGGACCTGAAGGGGTAAAGCAGCATGCCACATGGCCTGTCAGAGAAGTGAGTCCCAGACAGTGGGGGACAGTGTTCATCCTGTGGGAAGACCAAAATAGCCCACATGGACAGGGTGAGTGATTGAAGGACAGGGAGTCTCATGGGGAGCAGGGTACAGGAGAGCACAGGGCCAGACTGCATACATAGTTGGCCGGCCAATGAGAGGGAGTTGGCTTTTCCTATAGATGGGAACAATTGTAGGGAAAATTAGTGGGAGAGGAGAAAAGTTGTAAATTGGATTTCAAATGCATCTTCCCAGATGATGTGTGAGATTAAATTTAGCACAGCAAAGACAGAAGCAGTTAGGAGGCTATTCATCTAAGAGATCATGGAGGCTTGGATTATGGTCCAGGTGATAAAAATTGGATGCTTTAGGGTTATAGTCAGAAGGTAGAGCCAACACATTTGCTACAGGATTTGATGTGCTAAGTGAGAGAAGTCAAGTCAAGGATGACTCAAAGTTTCTGCCCCCATTGATATCTATACTGAAATGAGAGAGATTGTCTGTAGCCTACGCACATTTAGATATTTCAGAATTTCACATGCCTCTCAAAACACAAGTGGAAATGTTGGGTATGTCATTCCTCACTTGATATTGGAGTTCAGGGTAGGGCTCCAGGATGAAGATTTTTGTTTGGTAGTATCAGCATATAGCTGGAGTGAGATGGCATATGATCGCCAGGGAATGAGCCATTCCAACATTTAGAAGTTATGTTGGGTAAAGGAAATAAATAAAAAAGGAGATGGAAAAAGAATGACCAACATGGTCAAAAGAAAACCAGGGGAACAAAATACATAAGAAGCCAACCTTGGAAGTGCTTCAAGGGTGAGGGTTGATTCCTGCTAATGGATCAAATAAGATGAGGACTTATAGTTAATCTTTTTTTTTTCTTTTTTAAATTTATTTATATTTATTCTTTCAAGTTATCTACAATACCAGGATATTGTGACGTTGTCACAAAGGTAAGGAACTTGACCTGCTCTGATTTAATTCCCAACACTTCATTCCTGATGCCTTCTCAGAAACACTCTCTTCAATCCATTTGGGATTAAGAAAAAGGGAAAGTCACTGAAGACCTTGTCAGGAGTAGCTTTTGCAGAGAGGTGGAGATGAAATCCTGCCAGAAATGAGTTCAAGGTCAGTGGGAATTGTGAAGTAATGGCCCCTGAGAATTCTCTGCCTCATGAAAGTCAGGGAAAAACTAACAAAATTTCCAGAATCAAAGTCCCATTCCCAGAGAACGGTAATGATCTGACCTGTCTGGTGGCTCCCTGGAAGACATCACTGGAAATGCTGGTGGTAGTTGGTTTTTGTTTTGTTTTGCTTTTTATTGTTTTCAGAGCAAGAACAGTTTTCTTCCAGAGGCGTTTGTTGAAAAAACAAAACAAAACAAAAACAATCAAAAAAACACAAACAATAACAACTCAATCAATAGAAAATGTCCCCGAGGAAGGCAGACTTTGGACCTACCAGACCAAACACTTTAAATCAGCGACTTTAAGCATGTGCAAAGATCTAGGGAAGCTTCTACATTTAAAGAAATAAGAGAAAGTGTAAGAATGATATCTTAATAGAAAATACAAATTAAGCCACGTCAGTTATCCAAAAGACGCAGGCTCCCAAGAGCGCATCAAAAAGTTCAGCTGGAACAGAAGGGGCAGCTATGATGTTGTCGTCTCTAACTCGGATCAGAAAGGTGCAGCAGGAGCTATGGGGATGGAAGATCAAACAGGATATTTTTTAATATGGAAGAAATAGCAGCATTGATATAGAAAAGTAATCCAGAATAGCAGCAAATTGTTATTGCAGGAGATAGCCAGGGGGGAATGTTGGTGGTCCCCAGTGGATATGCTTTGGAAACTTCTGCCTTGGTCAAGTGAGAGGGCAGTGCAATCATCTTCAGAGGAAGCAGAAAGATGATTCAGAAACAGCTGCACAGGGTGAGCACTCGGGTTTTATTTTTTGTTGTTGTTGTTATTGTTTTCCTCCATGAAATAAGGGTAAAAGTTTCAGCTAAAAGCAAAAAGACAGAATCCATGTTGGGGATCCGTGGAGACAGCAGAGGCAGGCCAGCAAACGGTCAGCAGAGTCAGGTGATTTCAAGCCTATTTTAATCTAATGGTACCTGCGTGGGGAGCAGGTCAACCGTGGCTTGGACCAGGATCTCTTCCCATGCAGTCATTTGGGAAACCCTCCTTCCACTGGGTCTGGAGGTGTCCCTTGCTTTGCTGCTTCCACTATAGTCAGTGTCCAAAGACTCCAGCCTTGGATCCCCTGCCATAAGTCACCTCAAGTCACCGTCAAGTCCTACTTCCAAGTCACCTCCCTTTTGTCCTTGAAGATCTTCACCCCTGGCTTACTGTCACTTGCTCTAACACGACTCCTGTTTCACTTCTCCATGATTTTGATAAACATGCAGAAAATCCTGAAAGATCTTTGTATCTTGTTGACCTCTTGTGCAGTGATCTTGTCCTGCACCCAACCTGAGCGGCCCCCTTCCATGGTACACCAGCTTCTTCACAGGTGCTTGACAATATAAAAACAAGAGGAGGATATAAAATCAGTATGTCAGAAATGTTCAAAAGTACAGAAAAAGAAATGATTCTCCAAAACAAAAGCATGACCCTTATGAACTCCCCCCCCAAAAAAAAACCCAGATACAAAAAAATACAGGATCTTGGAACTGATAAATACGGCCATAAAAATAGCAGCTTATACACATTTAATAATAAGGTTTACAGAGTTGAAAAAATAAAGACTTTGCAGGTAGAGTGGAGAAAATCCTTTAGAAGGCGGAACTCAGAAGACACATCTGAAGATAGGGACAACATGAAAGGTAAGTTGGGAGGAATGGAGGCAGATGTGCACAGAGGTCTCTGCAGAAGCGTTCTAGGAATAGAGATGACGGGTGAGATCCAAAGGTGCTGTCTAGGAAATCTCCAGAAACTAAGATAAGAATCTTCAGACTGAAAAGGTCTGCCAAGTCTCCGAGAGAATAAATGAAGGCAAATTCATATTAAGAAATATTAGAGCAAAGCTGTAGGTTAAAGAGAAAAATCCTAAAGACCACCAGAGAGAAAAGACCAATCAGCTGTGAAAGGCTGACCATCAGATTTACAGCCAATTTTTCAAAAATGCCACTGAAGGACTGGATCACATATTTATGGTGTTAGAGCACATGAGCGAGGACTTCCAATCCCATACCTAGCTAAGCTATACTTCTGAAATAAGGGGGTGGTTCTAAGATGATGTTTCAATACAGATTAAGGAGTTTTTTTTGTTAGATTGTTAGCTCTTCACAGAAAGTCCTACCAAGGATGTATTTTAGGAGGAAGAAAAGAAATGAGAAGCAACCATGAAAGTAATAAAACATGTCTGTAAGTCTCAAGAATTTCTTATGAAGTGCTTATTTTTTAACAACCTCGTTAAAGAAATGGCATTGGCCTTGCACAGACACTTTGCCAAACAGAAGAGGAGGTTAGAAGATAAACACATGCAAAGACACAGTGCGGCTGACAGAGGAATGCAAACGAGAGCCACAAGGAGAAATAACTGCACACCTATTAGAATGGCTCCAATAAAAAGACCAGGTGGGACTGAGGTGAGGAGCAACTGCTTCTGTCCCAGGCTGCTGGTGGAGATGTACAATGGTTACAGCTGCTCTGGGAAACAGTTTGGCCATTTCTCATAAATTTAAATATAATATAATTTAAATATAATATATGATATACTTGTCAAACAACTGAGCAATTCCACTTCTAGGTATTTACTCAGATGAACTGAAGACTCATGTCCTTACAAAAACCTCTGCATAGATACTTATAGCACCCTGTACATGGTCTCCAAACGTGGAAACACCAAATTGTCTTTCAACAGGTGAATGAATAAATGGAGAGACTGGAATACTATTCAGCCATAAAAAGGGAGAAACAATGGATACATGTTATAAACAGAATGAATTTCAAAGGCATTATGCTGAGTGAAGGGAATCAGTCTCCAAAGACTACATGCTGAATGATTCTATCTATGTGACATTCTCAACAGGATGAACTTTGGTGATGGGACTGGTCAATGGTTGTCAGGGATTGAGGGTAGGTGGTTCTCTGACAATCAAAGAACAGCGCAAGGGGGTTGACTGAGGTTGTACCATTCATTGTTCTGAATCCTGATTAGGATGGGAATGACTGGAATCTACACATGAATTAAACTTCCTAGAACTATACCTCAAAATAATCAGTCAATTTCATTATATAATTATTTTTAAAAAATTTAAAGAACATCTTAATAAGTACTGGTTATAAAATAAATAAAAAGAAAAAATATTTATTTCACGAAAGCTAGAAATAAAATACCAGCCAATGCCATGTGAAATAGAATAGTTTGGAGGAAAGTTAAAATGTAGTAAATTCTTAATCTTATTCAGAAGAACAGACTACTTACCCAGTGTGTCTCAGACTTAAGTTTAACTATGTATATTTGTTAAGAATATCCAATGAAATAGAAATATGATGTATGTCTTTCAAACAAAATAGTAAGTAAAACTTTAGCTCAACAAAAGTCAAAAAGGAAAATATAGAATTAAAGAGCAAAATCCTACCAACAAAAAAAAAAGCCTAAGACCAGATGGATTCTCAGCTGAGTTTTACCAGACACTTATAGAAGGACGAACAATCCTCCTCAAATTATTCCAAGAAATGGAAAAGGAGGGAACCATTCTACACTCATTCTTTGAGGCTAATATCACCCTGATACCAAAACCAGACAGAGACACGTCAAGGAAAGAAAACTTCAGACCAATATCCCTCATGAACGTAGATGCAAAAATTCTTAATAAAACATTGGCAAACTGCATATGAAAACACATTAAAATAATAGTGCACCACGATCAAGTGGGGTCCATTCCAAGGATACAAGTTTGGTTCAACATAACGGAAATCAATAAATGTAATTCATCACATAAATATATTTAAAGACAAGAATGACTGATTACCTCAATAGATGCAGAAAAAGCATTTGGCAAAATACAGCATCCCATTCATGCTCGAAACACTAGAAAAACTAGGGACAGAAAGAACTCACCCAAACATTGTAAAAGTCATGTATGAGAAACCCAAGATCGACATCATTCTAAACAGAGAAAAACTGTAAGTAGTTGATCTAAAAACTGGACACAGATGTCCTCTTTCACCACTTCGATTCGACATAGTTCTGAAAACTCTAGCCAGAGAAATCAGACAGAAGAAAGAAATTAAAAAAGATACTAATGGGAAAAGAAGAGGTAAAACTATCTTTCTTTGTAGATGACATGATTCTATATTTAGAAGTCCCCAAACCTCCCCAAGAAAACTGCTGGAACTCATAAATAAATTCAGCGAAATAGCAGGACATGAAATTAACACCCAGAAATCAATTGTGTTCCTATACTCCAGTGAAAAATCAGTTGAAAGAGAAATTAGGAAAAGTCATCCCATTCACAATAGCCTCAGGAAAAAAAAAATCCAACAAACAAACTGGGAATCAATCTAACAAAAGAAGTCAAGGACCTTAACAATGAAAATTATGGAACACAAAATAAAGACATTGAGGAAGACCATAGAAGATGGAAAGTCCTTCTATTCTTGGATAGGCAGAATTGCTGTTGTCAAAATTGGCCATACTACCAAAAGCATTATACAGATTTAATGCAATTCCCATAAAAATTCCAATGACAGTCTTCCTAGACAGAAAAAGCAGTCATGAAATTCATCTGGAAAAATAAGAGGCCCAGAACAGCCAAAGCAATCCTTAATGAGAGAAGCGAAGCAGGAGGCATCACGATACCAGACCTCAAATTAAACTACAGAGCTATAGTAACAAAAATGGCATGTATCAGCACCAAAACAGATATGAAGACCAATGGAACAGAATGCAAGACACAAAGACAAGCCCATATAAATACAGTTATCTCATACTAGACAAAGGCACCATAAAAATACATTGGATAAAAAATAGCCTCTTCAACCAATGGTGCTGGGAAAACTGGAAATTCATACATAGCAAAAATGAAATTAGACTTCTATCTCTCAACCTGCACAAAACTCACTCAAAGTGGAGCAAAGACCTAGAAATTAAACTAGAAACCTTGCACACACTAGAAGAAAAAGAGGGCCCAACTCTCCTCCAAATCAGCTTAGGAACAAACTTCCACAACAAGACTCCCAAAGCACAAGAAGTAAAATCAATAATCAATAGATGGGATGGTCTCAAACTAAAAAGCTTCTTCACAGCAAAGGAAACAATCAAGAACATGTGAGAGAACCTACAAATAGGAGAAAATCTTTGCCACCTGCATCTCAGATAAAGCATTAATCTCCAGGATCTATAAAGAACTCAAAAAACTTAAACACCAAAAAGTCAAATAACCAATCAATACATGGGCAAAGGAACAAAACAGACATTTCTCAGAAAAGGTCAACAAATGTCTGAAAAAAATGCTCACCATCTCTAGCAATTAGAGAAATGCAAATTAAAACTACACTGTGATTCCACCTCACTCCAGTCAGAATGGCAATTATCAAACATAGAAGCAACAATAAATGTTGGCGAGGGTGTGGGCGCACTCATCCATTGCTGGTGGGACTGCAAACTGGTGTAACCACTCTGGAAAACAGTATGGAAATTCCTCAGAAAACCTGGAATGGGACCACCATTTGACCCAGCTGTCTCACTCTCCAGTTTATATCCAAAGGATTTAAAATCAGCAGGGCTGGGGCTGTGGCTCAGCAGTAGAACACTTGCCTGGCATGTGTTAGGCACTGGGTTCAATTCTCAGCACCTCGTATAAATAGATAAGATAAAGGTCTATCAACTACTAAAAAAATATCTAATAAAGAAAAAAAATCAGCATAGAACAGAGATGCAGCCACAGTAATATTTATAGCAGCTCAATTCACAATTGCTAAGCTATGGAACCAACCTAGGTGCCCTTCAACAAATGAGTGGATAAAGAAAATGTGGTCTATGTACACACAATGGAGTATTGCTGAGCCATAAAGAAGAATGGCTTAATGGTGTTTGCAAGTAAATGGATGGATCCAAAAACTCTCGTGCTAAGTGAAATAAGCCAGTCCACAAAAGCCAAAGGTCCATGTTTTTACTGATATGAGGAAGCTAGACTACAATAATGGGAGAGAGGGGAAGATTATATATTCAGAAGATTAGACAAAGGGGAATGAAGTCACTATAAGTGTTTACCACACATCATGCTAAAACAAAGTAGAGCCTACGTAGATCAAATTATCACAGACTTATACGTACTTAACAACACTGTTGAGAAATACAGAAAACAGCCAGGTGCAGTGGCACACGCCTGTAATCCCAGTGGCTTGGGAGGCTGAGGCAGGAGGATCGTGAGTTCAAAGCCAGCCTCAGAAACTTAGTGAGGGCCTGAGCAACTTGGCAAGACCTTATCAAAAATAAAATGTTCTGGGGATGTGGCTCAGTGGTTAGGCAAAACCTGACATAATTATGGGAACAAATTTACAAAATCACAATCACGGAGTTCTTCAACAAGTTTTCTTTAGGCACTGATTAATCAAACAGGCAAAAAATAAGACAAAGAAGATTTAAATTGGTGCTTCTCAAAGTTTGGTCTGCATTTAAGTGTGCTGCAAGATGAAGAACTTGTGCTAGAGTGTGTCACCTTACACGCTATGCTCACTGTTCAGCTAATGATTTTACTGAGCAAGACTTTCTGGGTGAAGGAAACCACGCCTTGACTTGCATTCCATCTTGTCATGGACCTGATGAAGTGTTCACAGACCGCCTTACTTTGAGTAATACTGATTTAGAGCTTCTTGATCCTTCTGTAAAGATGTCTGGTGACCAGCTATTTGACATAATAGTGGTTTAAATCATACCTTTTTCTTTCCCACTGAACACCATCCCCAGCCCTTTTTATTTTTATTTTGAGACAGGGTCTTGCTAAGTTGCCCAGCCTGGTCTCAAATTTTGATCCTCTTGGCTCAGCCTTCTGAGTCTCTGGGATTACAGGCACCTGCCCCTGCATTAGGCTAAATCATATCCAAAAGATCATTTTTTTTCCCTAAGAGTATTACATTTCAAGTACTCAACTAATCTTGACAAACAAACAAACAAACAAAAATCAAGGTTATGTGAATAGAAGTCACATTCGAACTCAGGAAAGTTTAAAGGACATCGCTGATAAGCACTCTGCCACTGTGTCCCTGCACAGTAGGTCAGCTCTGAGGTGGGTACACTAAGGCACAATGGGGGTGTATTCCACTATACATTCCCACTCACAGTGATTGGGAATACCGGTTTCCCTTAAAATGTTTGCCATTACAAAAATAGGACTTTATTTCATTCGCATTTCTCTGATTACGGATCAAATTAAGTATTTGCTTTTCATATACGTCCTGATCAGTCATGTTGACTTTCCTGTTAACTGTCTGTTGTGGAAGAGACAAGCAGATTGGTTTGTCTGCTGAATTTTCCCTGCTTCTTCCTCTGTTCAATGTCTCAACCTCCCAGAAGAGTAAAACATTGGCTTTAGTAGACAATTTCCTCCAACTGACGAGACGGTTCTCATGTCCACAACAACATTTTCATTGCGCACACAGGTGGGTTTCACCTATAAATCCCTTAAAAAAGAAATCTCAAAAATAAAATGGAGGGGCTTTGGCTGTGGCTCAGTGGCAGAGTGCTTGCCTAGTGTGGGTGAGGCACTGGGTTCCATCCTTAGCACCACACACAAAAATAAGCAAATAATATAAAGGATGCTTTCCATCTACAACTACCATTTTTTTTTTTTTAATGGAGAGAGCAGGGCACAGTGGAGCAGGCTTGTAATCCCAGTGGCTCAGGAGGCTGAAGCGGGAGGATCGCAAATTCCAGACCAGCCTCAGCCACTTAACAAGGCCCTAAGCAAATTAACAAGACCCTATCTCCAAATTTAAAAATTAAATTTGGAGATATGGCTCATCAGTTAAGCACCCCTGGGTTCAATCCTCGGTACCGAAAAAATAAAATAGAAATTAAAAAGAAAATGGAGAGAAGCTGCATGCACCCTCATGGGGTGATGAGAAAGGCAACATCATGTAGTCATCCCGTTACACACTGACCTTCTAAACTGTGACAGGAATCGTAACCTACATCTGTGTCTGAACGTATCCCATCTCCTCACATTCAAGGACTGCCTAAGTCTCACAGAGGACCACCACATCTTATTAATGGCGCAGTAGTAGAAAGCCCTTGTTGGCATGAAGGACCCAAAACCTTATGGAAGAAACCTTATGGGACATGTCTTGACCCAGTACAGTAGGATTTGTTAAGCATGAAGGCTTCCATCCCTCTGCAGAGCTACACAAGACTGCTCTCCTTACCAAAGTTTGAGGACCCAATTTTTTCCTGGGTGTTCTGGGTTTTCCTTTAATGAGGTCCCCTGTGGTGGATCCAGTTCAAGAATGGCCTAGATCAACCCCAGGGAGTAAGCACATTCATATCTACAAGAGGATCACTGGATCATCAGTCACACCCTCCTGGGAATGAGAGAACTGTGGTCTTCTTCTTCTAACACAGAGAATAGTGTGTGCATGTGTGTGTGAATGTGTGTTTAGTCTAGTTGAGATAATTTATGTTCAACAATTTCGTGTTGTTTGTTTTATGATAATTAGAATTTGAGAGGGCTGTCTCTGATCTATGCTCACTACTATTTAATATTAGTTTTCTCGGACCACCACAACCAAGAACACAAAACTGAGTGGCTTAAACAGTAGAAATTATTGTCTCACAGTTCTGGAGGCCAGAAGTCTGAGATCAAGGTGTGGGCGAGACTGGCTTCCTCTGAAGGCCCCAGGGAGGGATTTGTTCCTAGTATTAGAACTTCAACATCTTTTTGGAAAACACAGTTCAATCCCTAACATACATCAAAACCAGCAGGCTGAATGTAAGACTGCTCACTATAGGTCTCGGCTTCCAGTAGCTTTACTAGTGGAACCATAGCTTTTAGTGTATTTCAGAGATTGTGTTATTCAAGAGAGCAGTTGTGTGTTTAAGCACTGTCCAGTAAAACAGGTGATTTTTTATTGTGTTAGTCAGTTTTCCATTACTACAACAAATACCTGAGGCAATCAACTTGTGAAGAGGAAAGGTTTTCTCTTGGCTCTCAGTTTTGGAGTCCATCATCCGTTGGCCCCATTATTTTGGGCCTATGGCAAGGAGTGTGTGCAAGAAGTGTGTGTTGGAGTGAAAACACTTGTGAGCCAGGGACCAGTGAAAGAGAAAAGGTCAAGTTCCCACAATTCCTTTTGGGGGAACATACCCAGTGACCTAAGGACCTCCCACAAGACCCCACCTCTCACCACTTCCCAACAGCACCACCATGTCTAAGCTTTTAATTCAAGGGCCTCTGAGGGAAATTCCATGTTTAAACTATAGCATTGATCCATAGGGGATAAAGAGTCTACCTTAGTTTTGCTTTGTATCGTTTCTGTTTTGTGGTACTGTCCTTTGAACCCAGTACTTGGCACATGCTAGATAAGTGATTATTACCGAGCTACATCCCCAGTTCCCACCCACTCCCCTTAAAAAAATTCAGACTCTCATTAAGTTGCTGAGGTTGGCCTTGAACTTGTTATCCTCCTGCCTCAGCCTGCTGAAGAACCACCATCCCAGACTACCTCACTTTGAAGACTAAGAAATAAATTATCTTAAAAAGGGATTTTGAAAGATATCATAGACATGAAACATCACTGAACAAAATCCTAGTGACATTAGTGTTTTAACATAATAATCATGAAGTAGTAACCATGGTGATAAACATACATCTTGGTTTATTGATTTTTTTTAAAGAATGAATTATTACTATTTTTAATTCCTGCATCAGGAAAAACATTCTGACTATGTGTGTGGAGTAATGGGAAACATATATTTGGTCTTTGTCACCAGTTCTTGGCCCAGAGCTCCTAAAACTCTAGGAATTTCCTGTGATGAGCATCAGGCATCATTCATAACGAGCGGTCAGACCTTTTCTGAATTCGTGCTCATGGGATGGCTGGTGGCTGTGGCCCTGGATAGCTTCAGGTTAGGGGCTGCTCGCCAGAAAGATGAAGCCTCGACTAGAGAGTTGGGGCTTTCCGCCCCACCCCTGACAATGATGTGTAGTCAGTCATGCCCACCCAATGAAGACTCCACGCGATCCCCTAGATGACAGGGTTCAGAGAGCTTCCACGCTGGTGAACAGGTCCCGGTTCTGGGGGGATGGATGTACCTGGAGAGGGCAGGGAAGCTCCGTTCCCCTCAACCCCACACCTCACCCCATGCATCTCTTCCACTGGGTGATCCCTGAGTCGTATCCTTTATCCTTATGGTAAACCAGTAACAGTAAGGGACAGTGTGTTCCGGAGTTCTGCAGGGTGTTTTAGAGGAGGGATTTGTGGGAACCTTTGCATTTGTAGCAAGTCAGACAGAAATCCCAGGTAAGCACCCAGGAATCAGTAGGTGCAGCTGGCATCAGTGCAGTCTTGAGGTCTGAGCCCTTCAACCTGTGAAGTCTGAGGCTGACTCTGGGCGGTTAGTGTCACAATGGAATTCAGATGTTGGAGGCCGACCTGATTTTCCGTCAGATATCTGGTGTTAGCTGAGACATCACATATTTAGTGACAAGGGAGGAAAATAAACCGTGAGACATTTATTTGCCCAGCTGACTAAAGAGATTCAGACTAGAGCTTTGACTGGTCAGAGTCTCCCCAAGATCACCACCTGCCAGGTGGGAGCCTTCTTCATACAAACGATGAACTACAAAGGGAAAAAACGATTTCCTGTAGCTTCCTCCTGCAGCCCCCACTTCCTGACAAAAAGATCAGGAGTTGAAGATGGTTTCTTTGTCACGATGACTACGACACTCAAGCTTGGTGAACTTCTGACTTTTGTAGTTCTCGGTGAGAATCGGAATCCTTGGCTTATTGTTTCTGAATCTGAGTTTTTGGAGACAGGAAAGCTTAAATAGCTGTGCAGAGAAATAAATGGTTTGAGAGAAAATATGCTTTACAAAAACACCGTGGTTTGGGATGGATGTGTAATTTCAGGATGAGCTTATGAGCAGGTTATGTAGTCTATAAGCTGGAAATATGGAAACTGCCAGTGTTACTTTACCAAGACTTGTACAGCCACCTTGCCTCCTCCCTCCCTCTGTGAGCCCATCTCAAAGACGTTGGAGGGCATCCACAGTACTTGACATCATCAAAGCTGAGGAGGGAGGGGTCCAGGAGAGAGTGCTGCAGAAAGGCTAAAGGGGAGAGGTCTTTGGTTTTAGTGACCTTGGATCTCTCCTGACTATGCCAAGCTGTTTGTGTAAGTTCAGGGGGTCAGACAGGTAAGGAGCACAGAGTGGGGAAATGGAGACTTCTATCCTGGTGAGTTTGGCTGTTTATCTTCTTGAATGAAAAGACAAGTCAGCAACTGGACAAGTACATTTCTATGTCTTAGTCTGAAATAAGATTGGCATCTGGAACTCATAAAAGAACTCTTAAAAATGAGAACTCCTCAAAAAAAATTTCTCAAAGATGAGAAGATATCATCCAATTAAAAAATTAACCAAATATTTGAAGACATATTTCCACAAAAGAAGGCATACAATAGTCAATGGGTATAAAAAATGCAATGTTACTATAGTAAAATGTAAAATACTCAACATTACTATTCATGAGGAAAACACAGTTTAAGCCACACAGTCTCCAACCTGGACTCCAAGATGTTCCTCAGATATTTCTCAGGTATCTCTGGCTGGAAGCCTTGACTCTGACCCTTCACTCCACCTGGAATATTCTTCCCTGGTGCCTAAGGCCTTGTTGTAGCCTGCAAGGAGTGCCTGGCATGGCCTTTTACTTTTTCTAGTACAGAAAAGTGTGCACCTTTTCTCTCCCTCTTGCTTGCGGCCTATCCCGAGGCCTATCCATGTGGCTGCCTCCCATAGAGGTGATGTGGGATTCCAATGATTTCTACCTCCTGGTGTACATGTTCCTGTCTAGATCTCTTCTGTGATGAAGAGGGCCCAGAAACATGACAACAGGGCATTGCAGAAATGATGCTATGCGTTTCTAAGGCTGGGTTATAGAAGACACTGCACCTACTGTGTGGCTCTCCTTTGGGGTCACTGAGTTGCCATGCAGTGACCATAGTCAAGGTCTCCATAGAGAGGTTCAGTACTCAGCACTCATCTGCCCAGCATGAGGCACCGAGATGGCCTTGTGAGAATCCTCCAGTCCCGTAAGGCTTCCAGTGACTGCAACTCTGGTTGACATCTGCCTGCAACCTCCTGGGGGACTCTGAAACTACCACTTAGCTAAGCCTCTCCTGAATTCTTGGCCTGCTGAATTATGTGAAACGATAAACTAAGTTTACTGTTTGAAGCTGTTATATTCTGCGGCATTTTGTTATGAAGCAACTCATAACTAACAGGTGGGAAGGAGTGTGTACCTGCAGTTTGGCCTTGGATCTAAGTCATTTTGCTAGTCACTGAGAAGGCTTGTGCTTCCTGATTTTACTTATTGTGTTTATCTTTCAGTTCTGAACCAAGAGGGAGAGGGGGAAGAAGGAATGAGAGACAGGGAACGCAGGCTGGAGTTATTGACAAGAAAACTATGGGAAATGGCCAAAGGATCTCCTTCTCCAAGGCACACAGTCCCATAGAAGTGTCAGAGTCTTCCCGAGTGACTGAGTTTTACGGAGCAGGGCTCAGAGGACCCTTCTTTGCAGCCTCTGTCTGTTTTTCACTTCATCCAGAATGGAGGGGTTTGGAACTAAGTGCTTCAAGACCAACTCTTAAAACTTGCTTATTCTAAAAGCATCTGTAAGGGCCCCCAAGGAAAGGTAAAATGAGGAAAAACCCAAAGATAAACACCTGGTAGACCTCAAACAACACTCTGGAGAGCAGCCCCCAGTTCAGAGGCACCAGTGTGGGCAGAAGGATGGTCTGAGGAAGGAGCTTGGGGTCCAGGAAGTTTGATAATGATTTTACCACCCAGCCAAGAGTGGGCATTTTTTTCCTATTCTCCCTCTGGATTTCCAGTGGGGCCCTGGCCAGCTGCAATCAGACCCCCTAACGTGTATTAGTAATGAGAACTGTGTGAGATGTTCCTCCAGACAAATTGGGCAGAGAGAGCTTGAGGCCTAAATAATTTGAACAGGGTGGGGCCTGGGCTGGTCCAGCCATTTTGTCAGCTGACCATAGCTAGAGAACTTTTATTTTCTGCCATGTCTGAATCTGTGGGGGGCAATTCCAGGCAGGCAAGCTCACCAGCCTCCTGTGGGTCTGGCACAGAGGCCAGGTCTCTCCCTAATTCACACCAATTAACAGAGAATAATGCTCCAGCAAAAACACTAAACAAACTGCTTGGTAATCAGTTAAAAGATAAATGTCAGAAAACAAACAACAGAATGGCAGGATAATCCAAATCTTTCCTCCAAGAGGGGGGGGGGGGG
>NW_025999926.1:331797-332657 GCF_001458135.2 Marmota marmota marmota
CCAAGAGGGGGGGGGGGGGAGAAATTCCTCAGTTACAAACAAGAGGATCAGGCCTTCCAAATCCAGCCCTTTGCATGTGCTAAGCAAAACCAAGAATAAGCAAGAAAGTATGCTATTTGAATTGCGTTCAAAACGTCTTTTACAAGTGAAGCAAATTAATTCTGCATGTTCTGGGGTTCTGCAAAGAACAAATACCGTTCGACCTTTAATGGGTAAAATGACACAATTTGCTTTTAACAGTAAACCAAAAGCTGCGGTGGCTTCAGATAGCATCGCGCTCCCGCGGGCTCTCTCCACGCAGCTCCACTCCCAGAAGTGCCTGAGCATTTTGGAGGGACATCTTTGTCCCTACGGGCCTTGGCCAGGAGCCCGCGGTGACGGTTTCTTTGCCTGAACATCCCCTTTGCCAAGCCCTTGCTTCTCTTCCTCCCGGGTCTTGAGTTTCTGGGACCCGTGGCTCCATGATTTGCCCCAGTACAGAGAGAGAGGTTGGGTGAAGTGTCGCTTGGAGTCTCTGATTTGTGACCTACGTTTCCGGGTTTTACGACCCCGAAGGTTGGTGGCAACTGCTCTGGACGCCTGTGCACCGTGAGCGGCTCCCGCGAGGTCCGACTGGACGCCCGAAGGCGCCACCTTTGTGTACCAGCGGTCCGAGGCGCAAACCCACAGGCGGGCGCAGAAGGCCACCGCCGGGACGCGGAGGCTGCCCCCGGCTTCCCGCGCGCCCCGCCCGCTGCCCGCGAGTCCCTCCGGCAGGGGGCGCCGGCGCCGGCCTCGCTCTACCCTTCGGGGCGGGCAAGCCGAGGGACCCTGCCGTCCTGGCGCGCCCGCCCGCGGTCCGCCCCCGGCGCTCGTCCGGC
>NW_025999926.1:333665-361200 GCF_001458135.2 Marmota marmota marmota
GGCGCTGGGGTTTAAGCAGATGCGGATGACGTCAACATTCTCGAGGACTTGATCTGGAAGGAGGTTTACATTTATATCGCTGTCCATTGAAGCATAAACCGTTCACAGTGCACGATGAACTAAGTAAGCCACTTTCCATGTTAGTGTCCTTCTCTAAGGACCTCTGTCGAGATT
The DNA here is from genome assembly GCF_001458135.2 of Marmota marmota marmota. NCBI lineage: Eukaryota > Metazoa > Chordata > Mammalia > Rodentia > Sciuridae > Marmota > Marmota marmota. The sequence goes on from NW_025999926.1 coordinate 333,840, forward strand.
TCTGCATCCAACTTCCAGGACCTCCCCTGCAAGAATCCTCCTCCTCTCTACCACCAAGTGATCCTTTTGCTGGGGGTGGGAAGGGGTGGGGCTTTGAACAAGCTGCCTCTCGAGTGCGGTGGCGGTGGTGGTGGCGCACCCTTTGCTGACGGCCACGCGGTGGTTGATTGCCCTGCAAAACTCCGCCTTGCTAACCGTGTGGCTGGGGGGAGGTTTTGCTGTAGAGCGGGATTCGAGTGGGTGATGAGGAAGGACGATGCGTCCATTGCTTAAATCAAGATTGTAACAAGGATAGGAAAGTCGCTTGCATTTCGGGAGTAGTTTAAACACCCCCATATTCCAGTCGAAAGTGAGGACTAATGAACAAAGCCATCCAAGGGACATTTTCTTTAATTTCTGAACCCTTTTTCTAGTGATAGAATACTACTCAAGAGGGGGAAAAAGTAGGATATAATTCTTTTCTTTCTGAACTGCTAGGTTAACTGAAAGTCCCAAGAATATGATGATTTCATATTTAAAATATGAATACAAAGTTATTTGATTACAGGAAATTTTAGGTGTTCAGTATCTAATCTGAGCATGTTTTGTCCACGAAGTGATTTACTATTCAGAAACGTCAAAAGATTCTAAAATGATATCTGAGTTCTTACTCCACATTTTTATAGGAAGAAAATGTCTTCCTAAGAAGACAAATACTTGATGTGGTACCATATTTTCTTCCTTTAGAGTCCTCTTTCCTTTCATGGGACAGTGTAATGTTTACTTCTGGCTCAGATCCCTGGAGTGATGGTCATAATAAATGATGATAGTGACCCATCTAGAATGAAATAAATGAAAACATATTGTATAAGAAGACTTTGAGGAAAGAGTAAGCAACATGTTTTTCTTATTATGGCGGTGTACCCAGCAAAGGTCTACACATTTGAAATTTTTCAGTTTCTAATAATGTGATCAATTTGAGTCCTGGTGTCTGTTTGAGAAGAATGTCATCCTGACACCTGAACACTATGAACTATGGCGGACACTGTAATTAAGGGGCTGCACTTTGTCGTTTGAAGGCTGACAAGAATTATTTTTAATATTTTTTAATATTTCATGTGCAAGAAAGCAACCTGGGTTTTAAGATGCTCATTTTCCATGGGTACTGTTGGGTGACAGCGTCTGCAGATTTATGAGGCAATGTGCATTGACATTTCTATTTTTATTGTCAAGCATTGTTCCTGTTGTTTATTCACAGTGCAGCTGTGATTGGTGTTTGCGTGTTCCTCTCTATTATGGTGTGACTTGCAGTGAGTCACTTGTTGCCCCCAAACGTACAGCCCGGTCTTAACCTCAGGAACTTTTGAAGCCCAGGAGAGCCTGAATTTTACTGGGCTCTTTCCTTTGGAATCTTTCTTTCTGAAGGCAGTGGAATTAGATATGCAAGAGTAAGGAGCAACTTCTCTGACAGGTAGGGAAGATTAATCCTTCTTTAGTAAGATTTCTGCCAGAGAACTGTTTGCATTCCACGGAGAGGGAGAGGCCAGGATGGGAAGAGTTATCATTATCATTGAAATGAGAACTGGGTGTGAAGTGCTTGGGTGATGGCAGGACCTGGCTAGTCTGACCAAGTGCTGTAAAATTTGTGGACTCCTTGTTAGTCTTTTTTCCTTGGAGGGTTCTAATTATGTAATTCCAGGTTGTATATCAGGGACAAGAAAATGCACTGCTGTTGCCCCTGCCCCAGGTTTATAACCATCCTCTTAAGATGAGGCAGGCTTCTGGTGTGTGTTTGGCCCGTCCCCTGGAAACCTGGAGAGGGAACTCTAGTGGGTACTGTCTCTGCCTCCCTCCCTCCCGCGTGGTAGAAAGGCTAGGTTGCTCACCTTTGTATTCACCTTGCTATTTCCCACCAGGGCTGGCTCTTCCTTGTACTCGTCCATTGGTGGTAACTCTGTTCCTTGTAGAGAAAGTTGTCGTTAGGATGTGTCCTTCTTCCGGAACCCTGTGGTGACCTCCAAGCGGACGCCTGAAATACCACTCACAAGCAAGGTTTCAAAGCAGAGGAACCCTGGGGCTTGTTTTGCGGAGAAGGCATTGTCGGTGAGGTCTGCACTTTGATTGATTGTCCCTCAGTTGCATGGCCAGCAGCAGTTTTGTGAAGGGACTTTTGGGCCAAAAGGACTAGTTAGGAAAACATTGCTTTGGGCTCTTTGGTTTTCCATTGTTCCACTCCACCAGCGAAACCGGAGAGTTAGATCAGGGGTAGAAGGGGCTTCTCCGGTTTTGGAGTAGAAATCCAAGGAGCGAGAGGAGCTGCAGCCCATTAATTATGGCTGCAACCAGCGGGGGTTCTGTACCCGCCTCCTTTTTCTAGCATGTATTTATCTGGTTTTATGGAGGAGCTTGCCAAGTTGGAAACAAGGGCGGGACAGCTCTGCTTGCATGTGCAGTTATCGTAAAAACTGTCTGGGATGTAATCTGTTTAAAATCATATTAACAAGAGTGGCCAAAGAGTGATTGAACAATGTTGGGAATTTTCATTAAAGCTTTTCCAAAACAGGGAATTGTGTTGGTGTGGTTTGCACCATTTATGGGATTTCTTGCGGGGGGGGGGGGTTCTTTTAAGTTCTAACTCTGAAAGAACAACAACAACAAAAATCAAAAGGCAAAAGGAAGGAAATAATTACGGAAAAATTTAACTTAATTCGACTAAGTAGCTTGTCCTTTAGAAGGTCTTAGGTTCCAGTGGGAAGTGGGTGTGTGTGTCTTTAATTGGGTTGGAATGAGCTTCAGTAAGCATGCTGTCACTTCTGATATGCTATCAGGGGAGAATGTGGCTGCTGCTGGAGTCCTCCATGAGTGGGGGAGGGTCGTCCCCTCCCTACAAATCCCCAGTGCTCCCAGCCTAATGGTTTCCACACCCTCCTGGAGGGATGGTTAACACAATGTGCAGTTAAATTACAGAAGCATTTTGGCCTGAAATCATTGCAGACTTTCATTGTGGAATATGGTAGCTGCTAGGCACATGTAGCTATTTAAAATTAATTGAAATTAAAAGAAATAATGCATTCAATTCCTTTACCTTACCGGCCTCATTTTCATTTTAAGTAGCCACAAAAAAAAAAAAAAAAAAAAAATCTCTGGGATTTCCATGGGCATTGCATTGAATTTGTGGGTCACTTTGAGGAATATTAACATCTTTATGGTGCTATGTGTTCCAGTTCGAAAGCACAGAATGTCTTTCCACTTATTTATATCTTCTTTAAGTCCTTTGCTTCCATGATTAAATCCATTCCTGAGTGTTATATTCTTTTCTGCTGCAATTGTAATTGAGGTATTTTCTTAATTTCTTTTTTTTTTTTTTGGATTGTTCATTTAGAGAAATGCAAAAACTGATTTCTGTGTGTTGATTTTTCTGTCCTGTAAGTTGGCTCAGTTTGTTTATTAGCTCAAAATGCATTTTTGTGGATCTTATTCTATATGTAAGATCATGTTATCTGTCAACAGACAACTTGACTTCTTTTTCCCCAATCTGGATGCTTGGTATTGTTCTTTTCTCTTGCCTAGTTGCTTAGTCTAGAACTTTTAGTATTGTGTGGAATAGAAGTGTTGAAAGTGGGCGCCCTTTTTTTTTGTTCCTGATCTTTGATAAGTTTTCAGTCATTCACCATTGAGTGCGATGTTAGTGTTGGCCTTTTTCTATGTGGTCTTTATTATGTCCAGTTAGTTTCCTTTTATTCTTACTTATTCCCCTATCTTCTTTGTGTTTTTTACTTTTGAAACATGTTGATGTCTTATGGGTTCAAAAAGAAATTAAGTCACTACAGATGGCAGGGAAACTAAAACTGGGTGCTAGCAAATACATAAACATTACAGTTTTAGAAAGGAATAGAGGACCACGTTTGATGGGGTGAGGTGAAGGAAGGAAGAAACTGAGATCAAGTAAGCCTTAGATTTGTGGCCGGGTAGCCTCAGTTTATAGACCAGCTGCCATCTGAAAGCAAATCTTGCAATTATCTGAGTAGTTCGGATTTTTATAGTAGTGTCAAGATAGCAGTTCTGAAAGTATCATGTATGAATTACAGGATTTGGTGATGAGAATTGTGATGATAGTGTTGGGACCAGGGTTCTCATTGGAGAAGACACAAATATGGAATGAGGGATGGCAAGAAAGGATATGGAGGGATTGGCTTGGAATTGGAGGGATCAGTATAACTCATGATTTCATATATTCGCATATGTGTGCATATATGTATAGAGATATAAATGCTATAATTACAAACCCATAATATGTAAAACATTGAATTCTATACACAACAGCTGTTTCCTGCACCTCCATAACATTGAGCCTTCTAGTTGGTAGATCTGTGTTTCTGAGCACTGCTGCATGTTAAAGGAGCTAGTGTGTCGTGGAGAAATGACTGCTTATGTGACTGCCACAGGAAAAATGCAAGTTGAGCTTCGAAGAAAGCGAGTGGGTGACCACAAGTGATGGGGCATGTCAGGTGTACATGGGGCTGGCTTGAAGGAACTCCAGTGGCCCTATGTGGGACCACGAGATCATTGCAGGAAAAATAAGCATGGATTGTTTATGGAACAAAAAAGGAATCCATGATTCAAAGTTGATATTAAGTAAGTAAATATGCATATGAGTTTCTTAAGACTTTCTTAATAAAGTACCCCAAACTGGATGACTTAATAGACATTTATTCTCCTATAAGTTCTGGAGGCTGGAAGTCCAAAATCGTTGTGTTAGGAGGGTCTGGTCTCTAAGAAGACTCCAGGGGGAGAATTCTGTTTTGCTATTTCTAGTTCCTGATGGCTCCGGTGTCTTTGGCTTGTGACCACATCTGTCTGATCTCTGCTTCTGCCTTCACATGGCCTTCTTCCCTGGGTGTAAATGACACCGGTCATTAACTTAGGGTTCACCTTGATTCCAAGGTGATTTCATCTTGAGTTCTTTAACTTATTAGTTCTACAAAGACTATTTCCAAACAAAGTCACATCTGAGGTTCTGAGTGGCTGTGCGTTCTCCAGGGACCCTTTTTAACTCACTACAAAATAGAAATAAATGGGGGAGTTGGGGAGGCTAGGGCACTTCCATAGAGCAAAATGTCCCACTAACAAAGGTAGACAAGTTGGAAAAATTGAATTTTGCAATGATAATTATATGGAGGATCATGACTAAATACGTTCTGAAGAGAGCAGACAGCCCTTTAGTTGGGTGATCCAAGTTAACATCAGGAGTTCAGGCAGATAGACACTGATCCAGCTGGGGACCAGAGCCCAGATGTGATCATGAGCAAAAGTGGCAAGGCTAAGAGGAAGGGCATTTTTGGCAACAACTGGCCTGTACTACAAATTGTCAGTTTGTGTTGTGAGAGGCAAAACAGCTCAAGATGGGTCCAGCTGAAGGGCGAGGCAGCCAAATGCAGCTGTGCTGGGGAGAGAAGGTGCTGCTGTGGGTGTTATTGGAACTGCTGATGAAACCGGAAGGTGGGTGAAAAATATCAAAAAGTGTCGCTCACGTTAGCTTTCCTGGATTTCTCAGTAAGTAAGGGAATGTCCTGGCTTTTAAGAATTACACATCAAAATGTAGAGGGATCCAGGGATTTGAGGTCTGCATCCTGTTCTCAATTCAGAAGCTGAAATGTGTGCCTGATACTCTGAAGCCCTTGGGGCAAGATGCAAAAATGTATCCAACCTGAGCGAGGAGTTTCAGTGGGGATTCTTGCAACTTCTCCATCAACTTGAAATTATTTGAAAATGAATTAAAAATGGTGAATGATACAAATGTATGGCTGTTGAAAGGTGTAAAGCTTAGCACATTCTTTTAGAAGAAAGACTCAGATAGTTAAGATTTTATCAGGGACTGGGGGAGGGGCAGGATCCAGGTGCCTTTAAGGCCAGATAGCGTTTCATTGAAGGGACTGAAACATCTCAGTCTTATTGTCTGGATGGCCAGAACTTTAACTTTGCTTTTCCCCCTCACCATTTTTATCACAGAAAACTCCCATATATTTAAAGTTAGAGTATTACAGTGAATTTGCCGTGATCTGAATGTTTGTGTCCCTCCAGTAATCATATGGGGAAACTGCCACCCAGTGTGATGGAGTCAGGAGATGGTACCTTTGGGAGGTCCTAAGGGTTCCACCCTTTCCATGTGCTCTTAGAAACGAGGTTGAAGGGAGCCGCCTAGGCCTTTTGCCCTTCTGCCTTCCTTCAAGTGAGGACACAGAGTTTTCCCCCTCTGGGGTCCTATTTGGAAGCAGAGAAGCAGCTCTTAGCAGACACCAAATCTACCAGCACCTTGACCATGGACTTCCCATCCTCCAGAACTGTGAGAAATACATTTCTATTCTTCAGAAGTTACCTAGTCTGTGATATCTGTCACAGCAGCAGGAATAGACTAAAACAGAACACCCATATATTTTTTGCCTGGCTTCAATCAGTAGTGACCACATAGTGTTGTTTGTTTTCATTTCCCCTGGCCAGCTGCGTGGGTCCCAGGCAGCATCCCCCCCACCCCCTAAATGTGTCAGAATTAAGTTTGGAAATAACTTTTTTTTTTTTCCAAATAATCCTGCACTGCAGTCACAGAGCAACGTCAGCCGCAGTCTTTCCTGTGTGATATTCAAGTCCTCCTCGGTTTTCCGGCATCTGGAAAGGGCCCTTCGCTCCGGATTCACTCACAGGGCATCCCCTTTACCTTGGTCTTCCCAGTCTTTGTTCTTCTCCCTGCCCCTACTCAAATCGTTCTTTAGCCACACCCTGGGATTCCCCCGGGCTTTGAATTCCAGAAAGCGCTTTTTTTTTTTTTCTTTCTGCGTTTGTGTGGCCCCCTGGGTCCTGGGCACACAGCTTGGGGCTCCTGTCATGGGTGCTTAGAGTGTCTCTGGCTCCACCCCGCCAGGTCTTATTCTTGCACACAGATGTAGAAAAGCTCAGCTCAGCCTTGGCTGCTCCGGGCCTCCAGTTTCCCTTCTCCCTAGAGCTGTCTTTTGGTGGGCACTCCACCTACTACCTCCGGGAGAAGCGCCCCGAAGCCGACCGTGGCCCGGGCCATTCTCCATCAGAATAAACCCAACATTAAGGTGGAGAAAGGAGAGAAGAAGGCATTTTAGCGTTCAGGGGTGTTCCTCCTCCACTTTTCCAACAACAACAAAATACTCAATTTTCTGCCTGTGGATGTGAAGGTTTTGACATCTCCCTTGAAAATTCAGGCTGTGGGTGGAGAGAGTGTGTACAGCTAGGAGAACAGATGAAGCGGTGGACTTCCAGAACCCGCAAAGAGCTCCTGAGAAGGGCCGGGGTGTAGGTCAGTGGCGGTGCTTGCCTAGCAGGTGCCAGGCCCTGGGTTCTGTCTCTAGCACCACAAGAGGAAAAAGGAAAGGAGGGGGTTAGAATAAAGGTACGGTCAGGTAGACTGCAGAAGAATACATACAGAAGGCCACCGACTTATAGGGAAAATTTGGCCATATCATCAAGAAATTGTCTATTTGAAAACAACAATCCAATGCTCTTTTTTAAAAAAAAATATTAGTTGTCAACAGACCTTTATTTTATTTTATTTATTTTTTGTGGTGCTGATAATCAAACCCAGTGCCTTGCGCACGCTAGGCAAGTGCTCTACCCATGAGTTACAACCCCAGCCCCCAATGCTCTTTTGACTCCTCCAACTGGCTGATGTAGGAAGTAAGTAGGGGGTGTGTAAACCTCAGTGCGGCAGTGTGGCATTGTGGTGTGTAAATTTCCCCTTTTAGGGCCACTTGGCAAAGTTTATTAACATTTAAAATCACATATTCTGTGGTCTGCTGAACGGTACATGAGCTGTTCATGGTGCATGCCATTGGAATGGTGCAATTTTGGAAAAATCTACCTGTCTGAATGGGAGCTAAATAAACCACACACCTTCTCAGCTGTGGGTTAATGTGTAGCAGTTAACGTGAATACAGAAACCAGCGAGTGCTAATGAGGGAGATTTCAAAGAGGTTCTCTTCTGGATGGGAGAAAATCAAATTATACAAAGATAGGTGTGCACTGCATACCATTGACTTAGTAACTCCTGCTTCTCTCCTATTTCTACATTGGTTCTCACTTCAAGAATAAGACCTTAAAATAGCTGTCATCCCAGCTACCCCGGAGGCTGAGGCTGAAGATTCAAGTTCTAGGTCAGCGAGACCCTGTCATAAAAATTAAAAAAAATAAAAAAGGGATGAATGAGGATGTAGCTCAGTGCGTCTGGCCCTGGGCTCAATTCCCAGTACTGGGGGAGGGGCACTTCAGTGGGGGAGGGGCTGCCTGGGGAGGGGAAGAGGTCGGTTCCTCTCTTAACTGCAGTTGTCTATTTACGTATTTATTCTAACAAGGAGGCTGCATTCATATGAGAATAAAAAAGATTCAGGGTCTTTTGTACCATTTGTACCTCCGAGGCCTAGTGATCCCCAAGTTGTACCCTTCCTTTAAACTCCCAGGGAAAACATTTATCTCTAGAAGCTGGAATGCAGTGGGCCCTTCCCATCTGCAGATTCAACCAACCGCAGATGGGGGAGAGGGAAAAAAAAAGACTTCCAGGAAGTTCTAAAAAACAAAAATTGAACTTGCCACACACTGAGTCCTGTGTGGAATCCCTATGAATAAAACGATACGTAAACAATCCGGAGGTGATTGAACTCTGCAGGGAGACGTGTGTAGTTTATGTGCAGTTCCGCTGTGTTTTGGAAGGGACTTGAACATCCGTGGACTTGGGTATCTCAGGGGCCCTGGAACCAGTCCCTTGTGGATGCTGGGGGATGACCAACGAGTAGGGGGCCGCTGACATAGTAGGTGCCTCTCCCCCATTGTCTTCCACCTTGCTTCATGAAAAGCCCTTGTCCTGACCTGAGGGCACGGTGAGGAAGAGGTGGGATCAGTTTGCTGAGTAGACCCTGGCAGTTCCTAAACTCACTAGGGGCGCATTTGGATCTTTGGGGCGGCTGAACAGTTGGGGAAACGGAGGGTTGCAGTTGCAGGAAACTTGGCTTGGCTAGTTCCGTGGGTTTTCAGACTCCCCACGGGGGAGTCTGGGCTTTGCAAAGTGATTGGTGCACACTCCGTTTTAGACGTACTTAAAGTTTTCTGGAAACCCTCCATACAAGTTAGCTTCCAGCCAGACCAATACTGTGTCCACAGGCATCTGTGGATTTAGCTTGTTTTACTGCGGACCAAAGTAGCCATCTTTGTTTAGTTCCAGAATCCCAGAGTTTATTCCATAAACTTGAAATACTTTTACCTTGTGTAACTGGCCACAAGAATCTGAATCTTCTTGATATTCTGACATTAAAGCAAATTAAGGGAAATTTAAAAGAATGTGGATGTGGAAATAGAGGATTAGAGGTGTCTTTCGAAACACAGTTTGCAGTTTTTATGGCATTAAGACAGAGCTACATTTTGACTTTTTCATCAAGAGAATACTATAGTGTTACTATATGTGTTATTATAATGTTACTAGAGTGTTATGTGTTGAATTGAAGCCCTCCTGAGAGGAGAAAAAAAAAAAAGATATGTTGAAGTGCCAATTCCCAGTACTTTAGATCATGATCTTAATTGCAGAAAGGGTTTTTACAGAGGTGCTAAATTAAGATGAGGTCTTTAGGGTGGACACAGATGCACTCGCATGTGGAGGGAGGTGATGTGAAAGAAGGTACTGAGGGTGACTTCAGGGAACAGGGCTGTGTAAGCCAGGAATGTGGCCTGACACTGTCTCCCTAAGCAACCTCTGAAGGAGGCAGCCCTGTCAACTCCTTGATCTGAGGCTTGCGATCTCCAGAACTGTTAAAGCCTCCTGGGTCGTGGTACTGGCTATGGTATCTGTCATAATCCCTTTTTTGATGTTATTATATCAGAAGACTGCAGCTCAGTGGGAGAGCTGGTGCCTGGCAGACAGAAGGCCCTGGGCTCCATCCCCTGTATCTGCTCCCCACCTACAAAAGAGAATAAAGGATAAAGGATTATTTGGCTCATGTTTCTGGGGGTTGGAAAGAACATGGTGCCGGCATCTGGTGAGGGCCTTCTTGCTGCATCATAACTTAGCACACGCATCATCTGCTGGAACAGAACAAGTGTGCCAGCTCAGGTCTCCTTTCTTCTTAGAAAACTACCAACGCCATCATGGGGACCACACCCTTAAGACCTCTTCTAATCCTCCCAGAAGCTCCACTTCCAAATGCCATTGGTATATAACTTTGGGGATTAAAATTTCAGTGCTTGAACTTTGGGGGATACGCTCAAAACACAGTGAACTTACACGTGCATGCACACACACACACACACACAAACACACACACACAAGCGCCTGCTCAGCTGGTACTGCTTGCTATGGGTTTTACTTTTAGAGTTTCTGTATAAGAATGTACTTGATCAGACGGTTCCCCTGAAGTGTGGCTGGGTGCTTGGGCTCTGGGGAGGAGAGCTGACTGACTCTGGCCCCCAGCACTGGTCCCCCCCACCAGGGCCAATCTGGCTGGCAGAGACATATGTCTTGTAGAGCAGCTGGGGCTGTGGGCAGGGACTTCAATATGCCCCAGCCCGACATGGCATCACTTGGCATTAGAGGGCACCTCTGTTTTCCTGGAGAGCATGTCATCCTGTGCTCACCGTGGCAGACGGTGGGCGCCCCTGCTTTCAAGGCCTGTTCTCCAGAGGTCGTTGGTCAACTGTCCATCTGTCCCTGAACCTTCCTCTGGCTTTTTGCTGGGGAGAGAAGGGCCTTGATTAGGTTTGGGGACTTTGATTGGGGGGTGTGGTTCCACAGTGGGGATCTCCCAGATGTCACAACCTCATGGCCTCCCAAGGCCTAACTCCCTGATGCCAGTATCTCTCTTCTCTACTTGTCTTTTGGCTTTTGCTTCCTTTACAGCGTTCTGGGCAAAAGCAAAGACAAAAGCCAACAAAAGCAGGCATCCTTACCAGGGTGGGATGGAGGGGCTGTCAGCCTGTGTGATTTGGGGGCTGTCAGCCTGAGTGATTCACGCAGGACCTGGAAGCCTCTGAAGTAGGGGCAGACTGGACATCTGGGAGTGGGAGCAGAGAGGAGGCCTGGGCTCCCCGGGAGACCCTGGCAGCTCCACAGGAGGCAGGAAGCTTTGTCAGGGAAGGAGTTCTTGGAAGTGCATTTCTTTGTTCTTTGCATTCAGAGGAGGCTTCACCCAGCTCTGTCTTGTCTTTGAAAGCAAAGAGGCAGCCAGTAGAGAAACGTGTGGGGTTGGGTGGGCATTTGGGCCTCCAGCTTCTGTGGAAACCCCCAGGGGAGGGGAGCAGGGGTGCTTGGCCAGTGCTCCTGGGAGAGGCACTGATGCAGGGCAGCCTTGGGGTGCTGGGGTGCACCCACGGGGCTGTGATCAGAGGAGGAATTGGTGATATGCATATTGAGGTTGTTGGCAGGAACCAGGTGGCCTCTGGGGACTTAGGACTGGAGGTGTTTTTTTTTTTTTAAAAACATATTTCAGTTTTTCCTTCGCTGTTGGCAAGATTCAGAATGTTATCTTTTTACCTGGAAAATTTTATTTTAGAAATAAAATGACATCTTCAATTTCTTATAGAAGAAGGAAAATCCATAGTTTCTTAAGGCACAGCCCAATCCCAATTACCCCTCATTAGTGAAGGGTTGTATATGTTTTCAGAGTTCAAATAAGGTTCATTTTCTCTCTCTTTTTGGTATTATTCTAAATGTTGGCCTCATTTATTTTACTTTTTAAAGAAATTATAATTACAATTAAAACCAAAATAGTCTGTTTTTTTTTTCTGCTTAAGTAACCCTACATTTCCGAGTTCTAAAAGCTGGGGTGATTTAAAAACAAGCTAAAACAAAACAAAACAAAAAAAAAAAAAAAAAAAGAAAAAGAATGTAAGCCAGTGGTAGATATAAATTGAGCTGCACAGGATTAAGTTTTTAAAAATGTTCTTCATAATTCCTTTTTTCCCTAGCCAGAGGCCTGCTTTGAACTTGGTGTGTGTCAGGGGCAAGAGGGTCCCTGTGAGGCTGAGAGAGCTTTGGCTTGAGCCAATTATTTATTTATAAGTTTTTATCTTTTTTAAAAAACATTACCGTGTGGAAACCCCTCACCATACATTACTTGCATATTTTCTGTCCTTTATGGAAGCAAAGGCCTCCAAGAAGTCCCTGCTGGCTTTGGGTTATGATCAAAAGAGATTTCATTTAACTTTCTTCTGAACTGTTTTAATTTTATATCAGGGTAATACAGTTAGATTTATTTATTAGTTGATTAAGTAAAAAACCAAGAAAAACCAAAGCAAACCAAAAAACTTCAGTAACACACACACACACACACACACACACATAAACACTAAGAAAGCTGTAAAATGAAGAGCCCTTCTGGCCTCTCACCTCCTTCCCATACCTTCTCCCCAGGTCCACATGCTTCATTCTGAACCTTTCCTGGGCACCCCTCCTTGTCTGTGTGTCTCCTTTGTATGATTATTTTTTAAAAATATTTGTGTTAAGATTCACATACTAAAAAATGAACTGTTTTAAAATGGCTTTTAGTCCATTCACGGTATTATGCAGCCATGACTGCTGTCTAGTTCCAGAACCATTTCATCACCCCCAAAGGAAGTCCCCTACCCATCAGCAGTCACTTTCCAACTCCCCTCCTCCCCTTTCCTCAGTCTCTGGCAAACACTAATCTACTTTCTGTCTCTGTGGATTTGCATGTTCTGGAAATTTCATCTAAATGGAATCATGCACTATGTGACCTTTTGTACCTGGCTTCTTTCACTTAGCATGTGAGGTTTTCAGTGTTCATCCACATTATAGTGTCTTTTATTTGTTTTATACAGTGAGAGCATCTCAATACATACCGAATTGAAGTTTGCTGTTTTCTCATTACAATAGTTATAAATCTTTCTGTATTAGTTCATTTCAGGCTACCTCATTAAAAAAAGAAGCATTGCTAATATCTGTCATTTGTAAATGTATATAATTTATTTCACTGATCTATAGATGGGTTTTAGGTATTATGTAAAACAGTTCTGCATCAAACATCTCTAGACATTTTTTTTTTCCTTGCACTTGTATGAGTATCTGTGGAATTAATTCCCAGAAATGAAATTTCTTTGTCCAAGTTACTACAAGGTATTCTTATCTGAGATGCTTGGGATCAGAACTGTTTCACATTTTGGAATATTTGCATGTACATAATGAGATAAATGAGATATCTTGGGGATGGGATCCAAGTCTCAACATGAAATGTATTTATGCTTCATATATAACTTATAGGCATAAACTGGAGGTAGTTTTTCTTTCTTGCTTTCTAGCCCTCCCCCCCCCCTTTTTTATGTCTTTGGAGCTGTATATTGAACCTAGAACCTTGTGCATGCCCTCCAAACGTTCTACTGCTGAGCTATGTCCCCGGCCCATGAGAGTAATTTTATATAGTGTTTTTGATGTGCCAGTGTTTTGAAAATGACCTGTCACATGAGGTTGGGTGTGAAATTTTCCACTTGGGCATTAGGTCAGTGCTTAAAAAGTTTTGGATCTTGGAGCATCAGATTATGGATCTTCAGATGAGGGATGCTAAGCCTATGTAGCTGGGTTTTTGATAGAGTCTGCAGAAGGTGGTAGCAATTTATGCTCCCAGCAGCAGTTCCTGAACTTCTCAGGTTTTTCCAGATCCTGGCCAACCCTGGAAATTACAGGCAGCCTTGGGGAGTTCGAAAAATAGAAATCATATCTTCATTTTGTACAAGGGTCTCATTTTAAGTCAATTGTTCCTTTCTCTACTAATTCCCTATTAGTTCTCAATTGTCTCACCAATTTCTACAGGTATTTCTAGGAATGTTGAGTCATTTTCTAAATCATATGAAATTTTTTTTTTTTGTCTCAGCTTGTCCTTTGACTTTAGGAATGAGATTTGTTCCCATAAAGTTTAAACTTTTATAGCATCAAATTAAGTCAGCTTTTATTTTATGTATTTTGAGTTTTTAATCAAACATTAAAATCCCATTGCCATGCTATTTTTAAAAAAAAGTTATCCTTTTGGGGGGAGTTTCTATGATTTTATTTTTTATAGTTAAGACTCTGGCTCGTATAGAATTTGATTATTTATTTATGCTGCTGCAGATTGAAAGCAGAACCTTGAACATGCAAACAATGTGATCCACCACTGAGTTGCCCCAGTTCCTATGTGGAATTAAGATACAACTTAATTCATTCTCCTTAAAAAAACGTGAGTCCCTGAAATCCTGTATTGTATAACCTATTCTTATCCATAATGTGAAAAATTTATTTTCCCCTTTCTGGTATAAAAATCCCAGGTCAGTTTGGTGTTATTTCTGGAATATTCGGTTTCTATCTCTTTTTAATTTACCATTACTTTGTAAACTTTAACATTTTTGTTGTTAATCATATATTCATTTTCCCCAGATTTTTATTGACTAATGCCACTTGTCTTTCTAGACGAATCTTAGAACAGTTTGATAATAAGTATGGCAAGTTCTCAGGGGTATAAATTTTTCCTACGAAGGTAGCTTTGACTCTGGCTTTTAGAATGTATTACATAAGGCATAAGGTTTTCAGTATTATTATTCTCCAAATGGTCTGTGATCTCAGTTTTTCTTTCTTCCGTCATTCAAACCTTTTAAATAAGAATTTTAAATATTTCTAAGGTGTCACTTTGTAGTTCCATTGCATTTTGAGAGTGTGATCTGCTGTATTTTGGTTTGGGGAGTTAGAGTTTTTCTTTTTTGGAGGCTTGAAATATAGTTATGATTTATTATATCCCATGGGAACTTAGATGTAATCTCAGGGAAGAGCAATCTTGTATGTTAGGTAGTTTAGTTTTACTGTATCTTTACTCATAGGTTTTGTCTTGATCTGCTCAAGATAAGAAGGTGAGTTAAAGGTATCCTGTGCTTCTCTGATTTTACTTTAAATTTTATATTCTGTTTTTGGATACTGACGTTAACTACGTAAGCTAACAACATTCCTGTCGGGACTTTTACCCATCGTCATTTTAAAGTCTCCCTTTTTACTTCCAGTTAAACCATGTATTACATTCCTATTATGATTCTTCCCACTTTGGTACAGTACCTGGAATTTAAAATTTGTTCTATCTTCTAGTTGTTTGAAGTCAGACATATTAAATAGAACACATAGTTTTATTTAGGTTTCGATCCTATCAGTTTGTATTATATTTATATTAGTTTTTTTTCTTAGTTACATTTATTGAAGTGACATATTTAGCCTTAATTCTGTTGTATTTTGGGATATATTTTCTGTTTTTAGTTTTTTTCTCTCTTTTCCTTTTTGCTTAATTTATTTTCTTTAACTTTCAATTTTTTTTTTTTGGGTGGCACTGGGGATTGAGCCTACGGGCTACCTATCTTTATTGTTTTCCTCCTCCTCCTCCTCCTCCTCCTCTTCTTCTTCTTCTTTTTTTTAATATTGAGACAGGGTCTTGCTGAAGCTATCTTCAAACTTGTGATCCTTCTATCTCAGCTTCCCCAGTGGTTGGGATTACAGGCATGTGCCACCACACCTGGCTGTTTTCTTTACCTTTACATAAAACTTTGATGTAAAATACCTGTCAGATTAAATGACTAGAAAGTTTAAAAAAAAAAAAAACAATTATTAAGGATTATTATGAATTCTCAGAATTCAGCATCTTCATCCCTTGTCCTGTTAACAAGCATTCCACATCCGTTTCTCTTGAGAAGTGTGTTGAGTTTGCAGATGAAATCTTCCTTTATTTTAGTTTCATTTTTATTTATCATACCTTTGAATGCACACTCATTCCTCAGTATCTTTGGGAGATGGGTTCCGGGACCCCCCTAGGTACCAAAGGCCGCAGATGCTCCCCTATGTGAAGTGTAGTATTTGTATATAACCTGTGCACCTTGTTCCAAATACTTTAAATCAGCTGTAGACTATCTGTAATACCTAGTACAATGTAAATGCTGTGCAAATACTTGTTACATTGTATTGTTTAGGGAATCCTGCTAAGAAAACATCTATATATGTTCAGTTCAGACCCAGCTTAAAACACTGTTTTTCAGCCTGCTGCTGTTGGGTGGAGTCATTGGATGCTGAACTTGTAGATGCTGAAGGCTGACCATGTTTCTGTTCTGTTCTTCAGGATTATGGCTTTTAGTTTCCTGTGCCTCAGCTTTGGTACTCAACGGTTCTGCCCTTTATCCTTTTTTTGGTGGGGGTACTGGGGATTGCACTCAGGGGCACTCACCCACTGAGCCACATCCCCAGCTGTATTTTGCATTTTATTTAGAGACAGGGTCTCGCTGAGTTGCTTAGCACCTTGCTTTTCTTGAGGCTGGCTTTGCATTCACAATCCTCCTGCCTCAGACTCCTGAGCCTCTGGGATGACAGGCATGCAACACTGCCGTTTATTCTTGATGTCCTCTGACTTGGTGGTTTTCAACCTTGTCAGCACGAGGAATTCACTTTTGAAGCTTTTCATTATTCTGGGGTGGGGTGCAGGCTAGGTGTAGAGTTTTCCAGGGGATTTTAATGGTGTGCAGGATTTGGGAATCTCTGCTTTTCTGGGGAGAACTTTAAAAAAGAATGGTGGCTGGGTTCCCCTTCTCCCTGCTTATGATCCTAGTTAAATCTTCCCGGGTGTGGTGGGGGCATCCAGATATTTTAAAGGGTACCGTTCAGTGTGGTGTGCCCAGGGGGCTGAGCATGCACTGCCTTTGGATGCACATCTGGGAATGTAACAAGGTGAATGTATTGACTTTTTTCATCCTTGTTGGGACAATTTCCATGGGGACTGTGTCGATCAGCTTTGTGTCACTATAGTGAAATCCTTGGCACAGGCTACTTGGGAGGTAAGGAAAGGTTAATTTTGGCTCATGGCTCTGGAGGTTCGAGTCCAAGATTGGGTGGCCCCATTCTTTGGCCTCTAGTGAAGACACAATATGGCGGGAGTGTATGTTGGAGCGAGTGTTCACATCTGGAACCAGATGTTCTGCTTGGAGGGACTGCTTCCAGTGACATAAGACCTCCCTCCAGGGCCGCCTCTTATAGGCTCCACACCTGTGGGTGGCACCACCAGGGACCAGGCCTTTAACACAAAGGCCTTTGGGGACACTCATCCAATCCATGGCAGGGACCAAAGAATTTTAGTGCCACAAAATTCTTTGGAGTCTGTAAATATCCCTTATCGCAGGTTGTTGCTTCAGTGTCTTGATCTTGTGTGAACTTGGCGTCGCAGGAAGATGTTGCCTCTCTCCTCCTCAGGATGAAGCTGTTTTAGGATTCTCTGTAATTGTAAAGCATTTGTCATCTGGGGGAATCCAGGCTGGCTGCTGGCCTCAAAGCTCCCATGGTCTCTTCAGTGTGGTACTTTTAAATTTTCTTCAGTGGCTGCAAGAGTGTTTCTCAAAGTGGGTTTTCCTGAGCACCTCTCCCTTGGGTTCTTCACTGAAGAAAGGCTCCAGGGTGGGAATGTTTGGGAACCAGTGCATGCAGTTTTAAAAAGATTTGACTCAGTGTAGTGGTACATGCCTGTAATCCCAGTGGTTTGGGACGCTGAGGCAGGAGAATTGAGTTTGAGGCCAGCCTCAGCAATTTAGTGAGGCCCTAAGCAACTCAACGAGACCCTGTCTCAAAAAAAAAAAAAAATAGAAAGGGCTGGGGATGTGGCTCAGTGGTAAAGCGCCCCTGGATTCAATCCCTGGTACCAAAACAAACAAACAAACAAAAAAGCGAATATATATATCCCTACACGTTTTTATATTTTATTTAGAGGCGGGGCCTCACTAAGTTGCTGAGGCTGGCCTCGAACTCGTAATCCTCCTGCCTTAGCCTCTGTAGCTGCTGAGATTACAGGTGTGTGGCACTGTGCCCGGCTTTGCTTTTAGTTTTTAAGACCGTTTGCCACATATAATTCTATGGAGCGCGTTTATTCTTGTGTTAGGGGAAATTTGGATGGGGGGTTTTACTCTTTCTGAATCTATGGAACTACAAAAAGCATGTCACTCTCCCATGCAGGGACTCAGAGCCCAAATGTACTTGCTGGATTGCAGGAACCTAGCCGTCTGCAGAGGAGAGCATGATGTTATCCAGGGCTGGTTTCTTTCTTTGTGTGTGTGTGTGTGTGTGTGTGTGTGTCAGTCTTTCTGTTTAAAACTTACAGCCTGACATACTGATGGCTTTTGATATTCTGTCTTCAATATTTATTGAACTAGCTGTGAAGACTTAGCAAGGTTCATGATGTGCAGACCCTCCTGCTGGGGAGCTTGTGCGATCCAGAACTCAGCTGAACAGAGGCCCTCCACCTACTGTCCTCTCTGCCAACTGCCTCTTAGAGTCAGAATCAGTTCCCAGCACTTCATTGGTGTCAGGGTCTGCTCTGTACTCCTCAGACTAAATCGCCCTAGTAGTCTTCTGAATAGCCTTGGAGGGGAGGGGCTATTGTTAGTTCCTTTTACAGATGAGGAAACTGAGACAGAGAAAGAGGTACAGTAGTCCTCCCTTATCTGAAGTTTTCTTTTCTGCAGTTTCAGTTGCCAAAAGTCAATCTCG
The DNA here is from genome assembly GCF_001458135.2 of Marmota marmota marmota. Classification (NCBI taxonomy): domain Eukaryota; kingdom Metazoa; phylum Chordata; class Mammalia; order Rodentia; family Sciuridae; genus Marmota; species Marmota marmota. Next base: position 352,363 of record NW_025999926.1, read on the forward strand.
TTCCAAAAGTATTAAGCGAAAAATTCTAGATATAAATCATTCCTGAGTTGTAAATTGTGTGCCATTTTGAGTAGTGTGATGAAATTTCATGTCATCCTGCTCCATAATACCAGGACATGTAGCATCCCTTTGTGTGGTATATATAGCATGACCAGTGTATCCGCTCAGTATACACGACCCACCCATTACTAACTCAGTAGCCATCTCAGTTATTAAATCTACTGATGAGGTATTGCGGTGCTTGTATTCAAATAACCTTTATTTTATTTAATCATGGCCCCAAAGCTCAAGAGCAGTGATCCTGGCAATTGTATTACAGTATTATAATTGTTCTATTGTATTATTGGTTATTGTTAATTCTTTACAGTGCCCAATTTGTAAATTAAACTTTATCATAGGTATAATGTATAGGAAAAACGGTACATGTAGCGCTTGTACTACCTGTGTTCAGTTTCAGGCATGAATGTATTCCTGGGTCTTAGAATGCATTCCTTGTGCATAAGGGTGGGGGGCTACTATTGCATGGCTTGGCCAGAGTCTGACCCAGCCTGGGTCTGGCAGGAGCAGTTTGTCTTTCTCAGACCAGACTTTTCTTTGTTCCAGTGGCCCACGGACCTCTCCCTCCCCTTCCGTGTCCCCTGGGTGTGAGCAGGGGACAACACTGGAGCCTGCTGTGCCCTCTTACCTTTATGTAGCCTCCAGGGCTCAAGCCACACTGTGGGGATGAGGGTGTCTGTCCCTTGTTGCCGGGTTCCTGGTAGCCGGCCCTGGGGTGACAAGGGCAGGGGACTGTTGGCTGGTAGGGATGCCTGGAGACAGGACTGTGGCGTGGTTGGTTGGTTTGCAGGCGAAGGGAGGCCAGCCCTTTGCTGCCTCTGCGGTTTGCTAGATCAGGAAGGAGCAGTCTCTTCCCAATTAGTGGACCACAGATGCCACCGCATCAAGAATACGCAACAGTTGGCCCTGGGGTGAGCCAAAGCCAAGTGGACAATGACAGTATCTCAGCAGAGAGCAGGCGGAAGTGGGGACAGAGGTGGCCCCAGCGCTTTGCCTCTGGCCCCTTGGTCTGAGTTCCTCAGGCTTTTGGAACTCAGCTGGATAGGACTCCTTGCTGCTCCAGGGTTGGCGAGGAGGTTTTCTGGGGACGGGAAGCACAGGCCACTGAATCACACTGTAGTGGATTTGGAGCAGTGTTCAAAGCCACTGAGGGTTGCGACCACCAATGAATGTAGGGTCCTGGTTTCTGCGGGAGATGTTTGTCTCCAAAGGGCTGCTCCCGGGGACACTGTGACTTCTGACCTAGCTGTGGCCAGAACACAGTTCTGGTGTTCGCAAAAGGTTTATGGTCTGAAAAAGATTCCTTGGCTCTGCTGGATGGAGTCTGCACTGGGAAATGGGGTGGGAAAAAAAAGTGGCATTTCACTAAACTCAGTGATAGAATACTTTACAAAAAGTGTGCATTATTATTATTATTATTATTATTATTATTATTATTATTTTTAAGATTGTGATAACATAAGTACTATAAGGTGGACCGTCTTAACCATTTGGGGGGTACATTTCAGTGACATTAAGTCCATTCACACTGATGGGAAATCGTCACCACCTGCATCTCCAGAGCTCTTTGCATTTTGCAAAACTGAAACTCTGTCCCCACGAGTTCCCCACTGCCTCTCCCTCAGCCCCTGGCAGCCTCCATTCTGCCTTCTGGTCTTGAGATTCCACTGCTCACATGCATGGAATTGTAGAGCGTTGGTCCTTCGGTGCCTGGCCTGTTTTACCGAGTGCAGTGGCTTCGGGATCCCCCCAGGGCTAAGGTGCACAATCTTTTACAAAAGATGGATGGATCTCTGCATCAGGCAATGGTGATTGAACTTTGAAAACTTGCCCCGTATTTATATGTTTTAAGTCTTGTTGAGGGCTGGGGATGTGGCTCAAGCGGTAGCATGCTCGCCTGGCATGCGTGCGGCCCGGGTTCGATCCTCAGCACCACATACAAACAATGATGTTGTGTCCGCCGAAAACTGAAAAATAAATATTTAAAAAAAAAAAAAAGTCTTGTTGAAAGGATAGCCTTTGGGGTGTCCTCTTAACTATGCATGGATGTCATGTGTGGAAGAAGTCGGGCAGAGCACATGGAAGCCAGGTTCCTTTTTCCTCCCCAAGAGGAAAGGCGGTTGGCATTTCTCTTCCACAGGTCTGCCACTGTTGAATTCCAGGGCGCCGTCACACCTCTGGGTTGGCCCTCAAATTCTGTCCTGTGAACAGGGCACCATGCACACCCTTGGTAGGCATTTCTAGCCCTAGGCTTGCTGTTATCCTGAATTAGAGCCCCTGTCGATGGCTGGTCTGTAGATGTTGTGCCATCCGAGAAACTCAGGTCTGTGTATGCATTTTGCGTTGGGGAAGGATTAGGAACAGGAAATTGGGAATTGAGGCTTGTTCAGAGACAAGTGATAAGTTTGAGAAGTGGATATTTGTGCAAGGCACCAAAAGCAAATGTGGGCATGCGCATGCACACACACCTTCACACAAACACACACACACACACTCACACACACACACACAGTGACTCTCTCTCTCACATGATTGGTGGCCAGAGCATCACTGGGGACCTGCACCCACAAGCTCACCTGAACGGGCCTGTGGTCTCCTGGGCTCGGGCTGCCTTTGTGGAGCAGGCTGAACACTGTGTCTCAGGGAAGTGCATTTTTGAGGGCCGTATAGGTCGGGGTGTGTGAGATGAGTGGGTGCTGGGTGCTCTGGGGTGTCTTCCTGCAGCAGACCAGCAGCATCCCTATCTCCTGGGAGCTGGTTAGAAATGCAAGTCCGTGAGCCAGCTCAGAAATTTTCTGCCTAAATCAGAAAATTTGAGTTGGGACTCACAGTCTATGTCTGATGCATGTAGAGTTCAAGGTCCACTCGTTGTGGTTCCAGGAGTGGGCCTGGGACAGGAGGTGGCTGGCAGTGACCATTAGCCTTAAGGGTGTCTGTCATTCTGCAGCGAGGGGTTAAAACTGTCACCAGCCTCCTCTGGCTTCTCCCTGTGCACACAGGGCCCAAGGTAGAACCACAGGGTGCCTGGTGTCAGGGTGGGGACAAAGCAGAAGGGAAAGGGCTGGTCAGCATGGGGGCCACCTACCTAGGGGACCCAAGAATCCATCCCCCAGAGAATCCATCCACAAGCCTTTCCTCTACAGGATGCGGAGAGGACGAAAGACTTCGTGGTCGGGTGGTGCAGTCGGAGTGTGGGCTGGAACGTGTGAAAGTTGAGCATCCTTGAAAGCCACCCAGGTAGAGTGGCCCCTCCGTTACTGTGGCTTCCGCAGCTGCTGGTTCAGCCAGCCGTGGATCATGGAGACAAATATTGCATCTCTACTGAATGTGTGCAGACTTTTTTTTTCTTGTCATTATTTCCTAAACAATATATTTAAACAACTATTTGCGTAGCATTTATGTTGTATCCAGTGCTGTAAATACTTTAGAGGCGATTTCAAGTGTGTGGGGAATGTGTGCAGGTTGTGTGTCAGCTCTGTGCCATTTAACATCAGGGCCTGGAGCACCCGGGATGTTTGCATCCCTGGGGGTCCTGGGGCCAACCCCCCTGTACCCTGATTCTCTCTTTGGCTCTCAGGACAGGACCCACAGGAAGGCAGCTCACCTAACCCTTTTACTACCTGAAGGACAACATCCAGTGCTCCTCCATCTCTGGAAACCACTGAGCGACTTGGGGAACTCAAAATCCCTCCGATCCAAAGATACTGAACCATGGAACAGCTGTGGAGTTTCCACACATGCTGCTTTGCGTGACGTTATTTGCAGTGAGCCACACGTTCATAAGCACTTTAATAAAATCATGCCTGTGGGTTAAAGTGCTGCAGTCAGTGCTGCCAACCTGAAATAAATTATGAGATATCAGTTGCCAAGGAAGAATCTAATATTTTTGGTCCGTTAGTGCTTTTTAGTGTGAATTTTAGGAAGAAAGCATTTGTTCAGACTTTGGTACTTTTCCTCAGCCCTGGATCTGCATAGCTTTGCTTACCAAGTCTTCTGTTAACCAACGGCAAATTCTTTTGTCTTGGATGTTTCTGGAAAGCACTCTCAGGATGACCAGGGTGTGTCTTGTCTTATAACTGCGTTGTCCAGTAGTTTGCCATGTGGTTATTTCCATGCACAGGATGATCCCTGAATTCTTGGGTGCTAACTATTTAGTAGAGTCACCGCACCTCCTTTCTTTCTCGGATTGTGATCAGTAGTGACTTTGTTATTGTTTCTTCTTTAGGAAAGCTGTTGGCTTGAGGGGGAAGTTTCATGTAAAGATGGAGCTGTGTTGGGCAGGGTCTGCTCAGTGGCATTGGGGTGGACAGGGCCAGCAGAGCAGGGGCGGGGTGAGCCCGTGGGGAACGGTGCTTGGAGAGGTGCCAGGGCCCTGTGTGCACCCAGAGGAGGGCAGTTGGCTGAGCCGCTGGATCAGATCGGAGGGCAGAACCACACGGCCCGTGGAGCTTGACGTGAGAGGGCATGTTAACCCTGAGGCATTGACAGGTTTTGGAAAAGATTTCCATCTCATGGTTTGTAAAGACATTCTTTAAGGAGAACAGCATTTGCTCTGGACATCCAACGGATGGTGTGTGGCCTGGTTCTCGTTTGACTGCGAGGAAGTTGGGAACGGGCCACAGAATGTTTCACACACAGTGTCCTCAGTTCTCTTTGGGTTTACCTAAGCGGTGAGAGTGCTGATCATATGGTCATTCACCGTTAATTATTTTTGGAAAACCAGCCAAACTTTTTTTTTTTTTTCTTGTTTGTCTGTGCTGGGGATTGAACCCAGGGACACTTAACCACTGAGTCAATCCCCAACCCTTTTATATTTCATTTAGAGACAAGGCCTCACTGAGTTGCTGAGGCTGCCTTTGAACTTGCGATCCTCCTGCCTCAGCCTCCCGAGCTGCTGGGATTGCAGGCCTGGGCCACCTCACCCGGCAGCCAAACTGTTTTTCACACCAACTGTACCATTTTGTAGTCTCACCCCAGTGTTTGAGGGTTCCACTTTATCTACAGCCTCAACAATGCTTTCTAAATAATGACCCTTTTTTGGGGCGTGAAGTGGCATCTTGTGGTTTTGACTTGCACTCCCCTGACGGTTGGTGATGTTGGACGTCTTTCATATTTGTTGTTCATCCATATGTCTTTGTTTGAGAAAAGTCTGTTATCTTTCTTTCCTTCTTTTATTATCATCATTTCACTCCATTTGCTTGTAAGGACGGAGTGTCACAGTTCCTCTGAGGTTGTCAGAGAGACCTGCGGAGACCTGGGACTTGAGCCGAGGGTCCTGAGGAATGTCCTCGTCCTGCTGTCTGTGTGTTTTGACTTCCCGGCCTCCCAAGTCTCTGCAGGCCGTCCCCAGCTGGATTCTGTGTTCCTCCTGCCATATTCCATACAGATGAATGAGCACAGTTGCTTTTTAGTTGGAATCCACTTTTAACTTCCCTTTTAGTAAAGAAAGACAGTTTTACGTGTTTTCAGGCCACAGTACCCACTCTTTGGATGGCAGGGGGAATTCTTGGTTCACTTTGTCCTGAAGATCACACCGAGCGCTCTTCCCCTTGGTGGGAAAGTGACAGTGCTTTCCCTACCCTTATTCCTGGGGCTGACCCCATGTCACGGTGTCCACAGTGCGAGTGTCCACTCTCAGGAGGTCTGAGGCTTGGCCAGTGTCAGCACCGCCCGGCTGACCCCAAGGTTAGCTGACTCCTCGTTGGTGTGTAAAGTCCCACACTTGGCGGTGTTTTGATCAGATCATGAGGCGCCCCAGGGCCCGTCCCTGAGTGTCAGGGGCCACGTTCGTGGGATCCTGTTACTTTAGAGCTCTCCTGGGTGGGTCCCTTAGTGGTTCCCCTGCTTTTGTCTGTGATTCTGTCCCCTTTGGACACACCATCCACTTGAACTTTTTCGGTGGGTGCGGTTTCGCCTGCTCTCCAGCCCAGGGCGGACCTCCTTGGTGGCTATATGGCCCAGGTGTCTGGAGGCCCCTGAAACACAGCCAGTATTCAGGCGATGTCTGCTGGAAGAATGAAATGCCACTTGAACTTTGTCCCCTTTCTCCTCTGTGTGTCTAATGTGGTAAAGTGTCATGTTCGTCCTCAAGTACAAACCAGGGCCTTCTGTCAGGGAAAAAATAATCATCCCAGTTCCAGAAATGTTGAACGAGGCGGTACGTTATATGTACACGAATATTCAGGTCTTAGTATACTGTGGGGATCTCCCGTGTCATTGAATGAGGGTCTGATTCTTTTTAACGTCTTATCACTTATCCGAAAGGGGAGGGAAAATATCTCCCCCAAATTCCATTCCACCCAGTGTCCTCCTGATTTGGGGGGTTGAATTGGATTCAGGTGCTGTCCTCTGGGGGCAGGGTCGAGATGGGGTAGACGTGAGCAGAGTCCGGCTGCTCAGAGTGGCTGTGGGCTCTTTTCTTGCCACCCACGGGGTGCACATGGGTGACACCTTTCCTAGGGTGGACTGGAGCCTAAAAACTGTGGATTTAGTGCATAATAATGTATCAGGTTTGTTTTGTGAGTGTAACACATGCATGAAGGTATTAACAGGAGAAACTGAGGCAGGGGGTAGGTGTGCCGGTGTATGTGAACATTTTAGTTGGAGGTTCAGTTTTCCTGAACCTAAATCTAAAACTTCTCTAAAAATTAAAAAACCTATTCAATAAAAAAAAAAAAAAAATCTGGGGCTGGGGATGTGGCTCAAGCGGTAGCGCGCTCGCCTGGCATGCGTGCGGCCCGGGTTCGATCCTCAGCACCACATACAAACAAAGATGTTGTGCCCGCCGAGAACTAAAAATAAATAAATAAATAAATATTTAAAAAAAATATTAAAAAAAAAAATCTGGTTGAATAAAACCAATTCAACTTTCTTAGATCCTCTTTGAAAATAACAGCTTTATGATTCACATCTGATGAAGTTCACTACTTTGAAGCGCCTGACTCCTTGGTTCTCTGTATATTTATAGAATTGTGCAACATCACTATAACCCATAATAGGACACTGTCACTGCCCCCCAAAGAAACTCTGTATCCATTGCACAGTCGCCTGCCTTTCCCCACGTCCAGCAGCCACCAGTCGGCCTCTGGCTCTGTGGATTGACTTATTCTGGATATTTGCTATAAATAGGATCATCATCACAACATGGGGCCGTCAGTGATCACTTCTGTCACTCAGCATGGTGTTCTCAAGGTTCACTCAGGTGGTATTGGTATCAGCACTCCAGGCCTTTATAAAATTATAAAAATTGTTTATTTTGGGACAGTTGTAGATTTACAGAAGAAGCTCAAGGCGGTACAGAGAGCCTCGATCCCCCCCATTCCACGCCCCTGTGCGTTAGCATCAGGTCACACACTTCTCAAACTGCTGTCCTTTTTCTGTTCCAGGGTCCCACTCAGGCACAGCATTGGGTTTAGTTGTCACGTCTCTTCAGGCTCCTCTTGACTGTGACAGTGTTAGACTTGTTGGATGATCTTGACCTTGATGGTTTTTAAAATTACTTTTATTTTTATATTTTTTTATGGTGCAGGGGTTGGATCCAGGGCTCACACATGCTAGGCAAGCACTCCACCACTGAGCTCCACCCCAGGCCTGGCTTTGACGGTTCCAAAGAGTGCTGACTAGGTTTTATAGAACATCCCTCAATTGGGGTTTGCCTGATGTTTTTCTCCTGATTTACCTGTGCTGTGGGTTTTGGGAGTAGGACCACAGAGATGAAGTGGCCTTGGAAGGACCTCATTGTCAGGGATGTACACTACTTATTAATTTTTTATTTAATTTTTTTTAGTTTTCGGGGGACACAACATCTTTATTTTACTTTTATGTGATGCTGAGGATCGAACCCAGTGCCCCAAACATGCCAGGGGAGCCACATCCTCAGCCCGGATGTACACTGTTAATGCCCTGTCACTACGTTATTGACATTAATCCCCTTTCTTTCTTTTTCAGTGCTCAGTGATATTCCACCGTGGATAGACCACATTTTATTTAACTGTTCATCAGTTGATGGTCACTTGGTTTTCTCCTCTTGACTATTGTGAATAATGTTGTTATGAACTTTCATGTACATGTTTGTATGAGAAGGTCTGTGTTCTTTTGGGCATATGCCTAGGAGTGGACTTGTGGGATCTTATGGGAACTTTATGCTTAATATTTTGGGAGAATCGCCACACTCTTCCCCCCAGGGGCTGACCATTATCAACAGTGTGGGGGGTTCCAGTTTCTCCACAGCCTTACCAACCTTTTGTTATTGTCTCTGTTTTCTGTAGTGACTTTGAAGTTACAGGCATTTTTCGGGGTGCTACTTGAGAGCCGTTGGTGCTTTCAGGTTGCTGCGGGGGTCTGGCTGGCCCCACCTGCCTGTCTTTACCTGGAAGCAGCAGGGAGCCAGGTCCCTGCCCACTGGGAAGGTGCATGGAGAGGGTGGGCAGGTGCTGGGAGCCAGGTCCCCAGGGCAGCCTGGGCAGTGTTGCTGGCTCATGGGTCTCTTTCAGCTCAGGGCACTTAGAAGCTTCAGGGGTATGGCTGACAGTGTCTTCCCCAGTGAGGACATGGTCCTCCTCGCCCTCTACATAATGCATCAGCATCCCCAGCCTTAGGCTGTGACAGTAACTGTCCTGCACTGCAGACTGCAGCCTCTTTCTTGGCGTTGAGTCTCTGCCAATACCTTCTCCCCTCCCAAGGTGTCTGTGCTTTGGATTATTTTTCTCGGTTGATTTGCAGATGACCTTGGCCGAGGAGTTTAGAACTAAGAAATCTTCAAGGAGCGCAAGGGCGGGGGGG
>NW_025999926.1:361593-367517 GCF_001458135.2 Marmota marmota marmota
GGGGGGGGAATGACAGCAGGAGAGACAGAACAGAGATCCCATTCCAAGAGTGATTTTGAAATCCATGCCAGACCCCAAATGCCTGAGCCACAGTGTTGCTCTTAAATGGTTTAAGGGAGTAGGAAGAATGCAGGGGGGTCAGGAAGAAATCAGTGACCTTTGAGGGAAGGTGGGCGAGGGAAAGCAGATAAGCCACACGTGGATAAACACTGGGAATTAATTCTGGAGCCATGCGGAGGAGGGAGGCCGAAGAATTGGAAGGAAAAGCCAAGGCCCCTGATTGGCTGGTTGCACGGAGACTTGGAAGCGGACCGTTTTCCACCCACAGATGGGTGAATCTTGAGCACTTAGGAAGCCCATTCTTTTAAAGATCTTGGAAGGATCTTGCTTCCCCCGTCGATGGCCAACTTTAGTTTTCTTCCTCCTGGGTCTGTTTCTCAGGAGAGGGCCGTAGTTCAGTCATCACTTATCAAGCAAGGCTGCGTGTGCTAAAAGTGTTGCCAATTTTCTTTTCTTAATTACTGAATGACAGTACATCTATGAAATCCCCGGTGTCAGGCAGGACATGGAAAAATGCTTCCAACACCATCATGGTCATGCTGTTGGATGCTTTTGGTTGAAATCTGAATTACCGAAAGGGAAAAAAAAAAATGTCCATGACGGAAACAGATGGCCTGAATCCCTTCCACTGGAGAATTTTCTGCCATCCAGTGAAGAGCTGTGGGTTTGAGGTGCAGGGGACGTTGGCAGGTAGCGCAACGGAGGGACCCTGGGGGAGGTGGCCCTGTTCAGGGTTGCTCTGCAGGGCAGTGGAGGTCCCTTGGAGGGACGTGGAGGGTCGTGGTGCAGGGATTGGATTCTTTCCCCTGGCTGGGCGGGAACCCAGGGCCCCGTGCATGCTCGGCAGGCCTAAGCACTTTACCACCCAGCAGCATCCCCAGCCCCAGGTGAAGGGTTTTGACTCCTGACAAGAACCGGGTAGAGTTCCAGGTGCGAGGAAACAAATTTCCACGGTCAGATCAAGTCAGCATTGGCTGCCAAGAACAGGATCATCCTCCTGCCGTCCGTCTGCCCGTCCGTTCTTGTTGCTCTCTTGGGAAGAATTGATGGCAGCCAAGATGTGACTTCATGGACATCCCAGAAGCCTCTGGGCGTCCGGGAATTTTTTGAGTTCTCAGAGCTGCTGCTGCAGATGCTGTAACGCCCTGAAGAAAGGGTTGCTGAGAACTGCCCAGGGTCCCATTCCGGGTCCTGCCAGAACCTAAGCAAGCGGCCAGCGCTTTGCACCCCAGTTCTCCTAAAGAGGAGGAGAAGGGGACAGCTTCCATCCCAAAGGGGGCTGCTCCTGGGGGCCGTGCCTGCAGGTGTCTGTGGGCGCTACCTGTGGTTAGTGCAAAGGAGGTGCCCTTGGTGATCCTGCACCAGGTGGAGGCCACTGGACCCAGGTTTCCTTCTCCGTCACCCCGGGACGACAGCACCCTCTGGCTGCTGAGCTTGGAGAGTGACTCCAGCAACTGGAGCCACAGGAAGCAGGGCCAGGCTCAGGATGATGGTCCCTTTCTTCCTGATCCGAGAGAGACAGTCGTGACACCAGATGCTACCTTAGGAGCTGTTCTGACGGGATGATGGATGTGTATACCAAAGGCGGCAAATGTACCCTCTCGTGATGAGGTTGAGCAGACCCGTGCTGTTCTCATCCAGAATCTGGTCAAGAAATGCATGAGCTGCCCGCCTTTCCTTTCCCAGGGCATCCAGGTGGGGTTGACGGAGCTCCCTCGTGGCAGTCACACTGCCTTTGGCCGGTGATTGGACGCCCATGAGTACACATCTAGGTTCCGGCCAAAGACAACTGAGGGAGGGAGGGACTCCCTTTGTAGGCCTGAGAGTCTTTGGAGAAAGCAGGCTTTACCTCCTCGGCTGCCTGCGTGGGCAGGTAGCTGAGTGACCCTGGAGCTACCCTGTGTGACCCCTGCGAGGGGGAAACCCCCTGCTAAGCACGATGGGATGAGAAGATAGGACCCTGGGCCTTGGTGACATCATGGATTGCCATCCCGTAAACTGGTTCGGTGAAGACCCCTGTGTGGCTTGAATGTGTCCCCCAAAAGTTCATGTATTGGAACTTAATCCCCAGGGCAGCATTGTTGAGGGGTGGGACCCTTAAGAGGTGATGAAACAGATTGGCAGGTACATGTCATTTTCTGGAGAGTGGGGCACTTATAAAGGAAGAGTTGGGCACTGTCCCCAGTGAACACCTTTCATCATGTGGCCATGCAGCAAGGACACCCTTGTCCTGGAATTGCTCCGTCCTGGACCGTGAGCCAAATAAACTTCTGTTTGTTAGAAATTTCCCAGTCTGTGGCCTTCTGTGACAGTAAGGTGTGGACAAAGTTGTCACCTTAGGGTTCAGAGTTTCCGTCAGACGTTGAGCCCACATCATTCTCCACTGCTGGAGGTGAATTCCTGTGTGTCTCTTAGGAGTCACCCTAGTTCTTGACTGACTGACCCAAATGGAAGTTTATGGGAGGCCTGAACTTTCTACACATGGATTTGAGATATTGCCATGTTAATGCTTGGCTGGAAAAGAAAACTACCGTGTTACAAGGTGACCTCATGAGCAGAATTTGTACCTGCGTTCTTAGTTTGCAGATTTGAAGATGGCACAATTCTGTCCAACAGTGTTCTGTTTCTCAGGGCCTGGTGACAATCAAGGTGTGCCCTGGGGATTGGTCATGGCTGAGCAAGCACGCAGGAGCCCTTGGCAGGGGGAGTAAAATAGTTTTTTCGATTTTTTGGTATGGAAACGTTTCTGACTAGGAATTTTCCAGAGAGGGGGGGAGATTGATTTTGTAATCTTATTGTGAGAACTTAAAAAAATTTTTCTTTAATGTGGTTAACATACAGTTGACCATCTGAACAGCCTTTTTTTGGGGGGGGGGCAGGGGCACTTAACCACTAAGCCCTTTGTATATTTTATTTTGAGACAGGGTTTCGTTTTATTGCTCAAGGCCTTGCTAAGTTGCTGAGGCTGGCTTTGAACTTGTGATCCTCCTGCCTCAGCCTCCTGAGCTGCTGGGATTACAGGTGTGCACCACATGCCTGGCTCCTGAACAGCTTTTAAGTGCACAGTTCATTCCAAAGAATAAAGACCTACTTGACCTATATCAAGTGTATCCTTTGACCTGTCCAGTTGTAAGGTTTATATGAGATATTGTTGTCTGATGGATTTTCCTAGTCATTTTAAATTTTAATAAACATCAGTTTTTTTTCTTTGAAACGAGTATAACATTTAATGTATTCTGCTGGGCTGTTCCATCCATTCTCAAGGTAACATTGATCAAAACTTTCTAACACAATACGGGAAATGGGATAGCAAAGACACATTTGAAAAATCACTTGAAGAACAGTGTTATGACTGATACTCCAAGTTTTCACTTAGTGTAGGTTTGTTAGTTTCTTTTTTTTGAGAAATTAACCTTCATATTCTTTTAGATCAAGCTTTTTGCACTGAAGAAGTAAGTGTGTCTTAGAAGGATGCGCACACACACACACACACACACACTTTAAGTAATTTTAGATGTACAAAGTTTGCAAAAATAGCACACTTCCGTGTACCGTTAGTGTTGACTTCTTGGGTCAAGTCGGTGCCTTCAGGACTGGGCACTTACAATGGTGTGGTCTAACCCAGGATCTCACCTTGATTTGGTTGTCGGCCTCCTGGGCCTCCTCGGCCTCCACCTCCAACAGGTCCTTGTTTAAAATAAACAGCCTGAGTTAAAGATGGGCAAAGGCTGTTGCTTGCAGGAGCAGTGGCTGTGGCTTCTGTCACGGGCTTCGTACTGTATTGTCCCTTCTACACTTAGGAATTGGATTCTTCTGTCCCTTCGCCTCCATTTATTTATTTGCTGAATTATTTATTGAAGTTCATTTTTAAAATGCTTTGTTCCGAGGACACATGGGTTTTTCAAGAGGAGCCTGCGTGGGGACCTGAGCAGGTGGGGGGATAGTGCAGACGTGGAGGGGGCCCAGCAGGCTGGGTCCCTTCCTTTGTCTCACGTGATTTGTTTGGAAGCATCATTTTTAGTGAATGAGTAATAGTGTTCTTCAGCTTTTCTCTATCCTACTTTAAACCGCTTCCATCATTCCTTATTATTGAAATTGTTTTATCTATTTAATAGAAAGCCGACTTTCTTTGAAAATGGGGCCTCTTGTGTTATTTCTTGAAGGCGATTTAAACAAAAAATTTAATCGTGAAACCACCTGTCTTAAGATGTTTCGTCACTATTTTAAGCGTGGAGTTTCAGTGGCGTTAACCACGTCCACAGTGTTGTGCAGTCGCCACTAACATCCATCTCTAGAACTTGTTCATCTTGCAAAACCCAAATCCTGCACCCATTAAAAAAACTCCCCATTCCTCCTCCCAGTCCCTGGCAAACACTCTCCTACTTTTTATGAGTTTGACGACTTTAGATACCACTGGGTAGATTCATGTAATATTTGTCCTTTTATAATTGACTTATGTCACTTAGCATGAAGTCTTCAGAGTTCACTTGTATTGTAGCAGATGATGGGATTTTTCTTCTTTTTTTAAGGCTGTACAGTATTCCATCACACACACACACACACACACACACCACATTTTGTTTATCCATTTGTCTGTTGGTGGACACTTGTTTCCACCTTTTGTTTATTGTGAATAAGGAACAATGTGCACATAGGCTGTGAGATTCTACAGCTAACGTCTCTTCAAGATCCTGCTTTTGGTTATTTTGGATTTATGGCCAGATGTAGGATTACTGGATCCTATGGAGATTCTATTTGAGGAACCTCCATACTGCTTCCTGCATAAGTTGCAACAGTACATTCCCACCACTAGTAGGAAAGGGGTTCCAGTTTCTCTTCAGGCTCAATGAAACTTGTTACTTTGGGTGTGTGTGTGTGTGTGTGTGTGTATGAGTGTGTGTCTGTGTCTGTCTGTCTGAGTTGTAGTGGCTTTCCTGATTGATGTGCGTGGGTATCTCATTGTGGTTTGTTTGCATTTCCCTGATAATTAGTGATGTTGATGTTGAGTGTTGTTGCTGAGGCTAGCCTCAAATTTGAGATCCTCTTGTCTCAGCCTCCCAGGTCACTGAGATAAGAAGTGTTCACCACACTTGGGTATCTTTTTTTGGAGAAATGTCTATTTTCAAGTCCTTCGCTCATCTTTAAATCAGGCTATTTATTTTAGTTGTTGACTTGTAGGAGTTCTTGATATAGCCTTTTATTAGATGTAGTTTGCAAATATTATCTCCCATTCCATGGGTCATGTTTTGGCTCTGCTGATTGATGATTATTTCCATTTCTGGGCAGAAGATTTTTGTCTGATGGGGTCCTATTTGTCTGTTTTTGTTTCTGTTACCTGGGCTTTTGGTGTCAGATCTGAACATTCCCAAACTACTCGGTGGGTGCAGATATCAGTAATAATCGGTCCACGAGTTTTGAAATCGCTTGACAAATCTGACCAGATTCCCTCCGGCCTACATCCATCAGTTTATTCTAGATTCTGAAATTTCTGACTTTACCTTTTCTCACAGACCTTTGCCAGCCCTGGGTATTGCCATTTTAAGTATCTCACTTAAGTATCTCAACAGGGCAAAAATAATGAGCACAACAGCACCTAACACAAGAGCAGGTCATGTGGAGAAAAAGTGCAGTATTTCTTTTCTCCTGAAAGAAATACATTTCCCCAAGGGACTAAGATCTAGAGGGCTGGGGCTGGAGATCAGCTGGCAGAGTGCTTGCCTGGCCTGCACAAGGCCCTGGGTTCCATCCCCAGCACCACACACACACACACACACGCACACGCACACGCACACACGCACACGCACACACACGCACACACGCACACACGCACACACACGCACACACGCACACACACGCACACACGC
>NW_025999926.1:368226-371359 GCF_001458135.2 Marmota marmota marmota
ACAGCACGCGCACACGCACACACGCGACGCACACGCGCACACGCACACACAGCGCACGCACGCACGCGACGCACAGCACGCACGCGCACGCAGCACACGCACGCACACACACGCACACACGCGCACACGCACACACGCACGCACACACGCACACACGCGCACGCATGCACACGCACACACGCGCACGCATGCACACGCACACAGATCCATAGTTGGACAGGCCTTTTGTGCAGGTAAGTAGGGGCACCTGGGAGAGAAGGCAGGCCGGCTCCTCAGTCCTGGTTTTCCCATCAGTGGGGAGGATAGAGCTTTTTTTTCTAGTAATAAGAAGAATTATTTTTGTTTTTAAAAAGTGGAAACTGGACAGTCAACAGCTGTGTGTGCAGCCTGCATCGCTGATTTTGCATTTGGTCCCCAGCTCCCAGGAAGTGCACCCCGAGGGAGGAAGGAGCTGTGCAGAGTGGGTGCACCCCAGTCCCAGGATGCACACATTGGACTCCTGTTGCGCAGACGGGCGGAAGTGCACCCAGGGCTGTGAGATTCCAAGACAGATCACTGGAGGAGGAAAAGCAATGAGCAAGCAATTTTAATTTTCTCATCAGAAAGAAATTCTATAGGTTGTTTTTGGCAAAGAGAGGTGTTTTGTCAGGCCCTGTGCACTTTGGAGCTGTGGAAGTTCAGGGGGTTTGGGGTCCCTGTGGTTTTCTTCTTCAGTTCTTTTTGTTGGCGTAGTGCTCACAAGAGCCGGATTATCCAGGATGTACTCATTGGAGGTGACAGGAAGGGGAACTTTCCTCTCTGGTCTGTAGACTTTTGAACCGTCCAACCTGTAGGTTTTATGGGTTTTCATAATGAAATTATAAGGTGTTTACACTTCAAGGAATTTGAGTCGCTCTTCTTAGTTGGCACCCTCTGCCTGAAATTTCAGTGCTGTTTCTTTTGGCTCTCTGGAAGCCTTTAAAATCTCAACGGAGGCCCTTTTGGGTAATCTCTTAAGTATGACATTAATTTTTACTCGTCATTAATATCAGTGTTGAAGTCACAGTGCTTAGACGCCGAATTTATTCTAATCATCTTTTGAGGGACTGGTATTGTTGGTTTTTCCATGGTCATGTTGTGCGCCTTGTGTCAACATCCACTCCCACGGGACAGTGCTAGCACCTGCTTACCACCTGGGGTGGTCTTTCTGGGCATTCAGTGAGTCAGTCATCACAAAGCTCTCAAGACCAGAGCTGGGGTTGCAGAAAGTGCTAGATTGATCGGTTTGTTAAGGTAACTTCCAGGAAGCTGCCTCTGCTCCCTAGTCAAAGGCATTAAGGAGTTAGATTCTTCCTAGTATACTTGAAAGGGCCGTCTGAGTTTGCATAGGTAGGTGTTGTATGTTTTGCTTGCAGTGCTGGGATCCCACCCCAGGCCCTGCACGTGCTGAGCGAGAGCTCTACCCGTTTTTGAGCCACATCTGCAGCTCTAAGAGATGTTTTGGTTGATGTTGTGTGTCCCTCAGTTCCTGCCGAAGATCTCACAGGGCCTCAGGGGCTGCTTCTTCCAAAGTTCAAATGTCCCCATTTCTTCCCCTCAGGCCTAAAGAGCGTCCCCTCTGATATGGTTTGAATTTCCCCACCAAGCTCATGTGAAATTTCATCTCCATTGTGAGGGGAAACTTAATCTGACCATGGTGTTTGGAGGTGGGACCTTAGGGAAGTGATTAAGGTTAAATAATTTCAATCCAATGGGACTGTGACTTCATAAGAAGAGGAGCAGAGACCCAGCTAAGATCCCTGTGATGTCCAGTGCCTCCTTATGACTTTGAAGAGTCCCCATTAATCAGAAGGACCTCACCAGATATGGCTATCCAATCTTGAATTTCCTAGCCTTTTAAACCATGAGCTGTTTTTTTTTTTTTTTTACTTTACAAATGACCTGGTCTCTGGTATTCAGTTATAGCAATAGAAAATAGACACTCACTAATCACCTTGTGACTCAAGACTAGGGAGTTGCCCTCCACTGATAGTGCAGCTCTGTCACTCATACCTCAATACTAGTTTTGGATTGCACTCAGTCTAGCTGGACACCCTAAAGATCCAGAGCTGACAGGAGGCACACAGCCCATTTTATTCGAGTCTTGGGATCATTTAGAAGAGAAAGGCAATCTTGAAGTGTTTTGAGATGACTTCTGTTTAAGGAATGGATTCTGGAGGATCAATTTCAGGAATTTGGGAAGCAGCCCCTTTTTTGCAAGTGAGTGAGACACGTCTGATTTCCTGGCAGAAGTGACCCTGGCCTGAACCTTTCCCAGAAAGATGACCACACTGACTCCATTTGACCCCTGCTGTTTTTGCATCATCCTTTCTAGCTGTTTTTTTTTTTCTTCCTGGTTTTTCATTGTGCAGATTCCCATTTCTCCAACCATGAAAGCAACGTAGAGGTAGCAGCCATGATGTCCTGTGGGAAATTGCCCAAATCCTTTTTGCCCAAGGGGTGCAGGGGAATCTGTTCTTAATTTCCTTTTGCTGATGGATTTGGGATCAGTTCTCCATGCCCCTGTGGATTTGGGAAGGATGTCGCCAAGTGTTTTGCTTCCTGGGCACCCGCACTGCCTACCTGTTAATACAAGGACCAGTAGGGTGTGTGTGTGGGGGTGGGGGTGCTATGTGCCCTTTGACCCGGAGGAAAAAAAAAATGGTGTCTTGGCCCCTAAACATGCAGAGTGGAAGAGGCATTTTACTTGGAATGAAGGATTTCCTGTTTAGCATTTAGACCATTACAGAGATTTCTCACTTTTATGGTTTTATATGCTGCCCTGATTTAACTCCCTGCCAAGTCTTATCCCTTGATGCGAAAGGAAAAAAAAAAAAGAAAAGAAAAAGAAAAAGAAAAAGAAAAGGAATCCAATGGGGAATTGCTTTATGGCTACAGAGTTTCAGTTTTGCAAGATGAAAAGGACCTCCCCCCCCACCCCATGGTATGGAGGGTGCAGTTGGAGTCTATTTAATGCCACAGAACTAGACACTTAAAAATGAAAACGGCAACTTTTATGGTATATACTTGCCACAATTAGAAAAAAATGCCGGAAAATCTAAAACCCCTGGGTTGGTATCTCCTCCTCCTCCTCCCCCTCCTCCTCCTCCCCCCT
>NW_025999926.1:373127-415632 GCF_001458135.2 Marmota marmota marmota
TTTTTTTTTTTTTTTGGTACTTTGTATATTTTATTTGGAGACAGGTCTCACTGAGTTGCCTACTGTCTCACTTTTGCTGAGGCTGCCTTTGAATTTGTGGTCCTCCTGCCTCAGCCTCCCAAGCTGCTGGGATGACAGGCGTGCACCACTGCACCTGGCTTAGGCTTCCGTGTGGACCTGAGAGGAGGAGCCTTGTGTTGACCTTTCAGAGCCACAGGGCACCCTGGCATCTCATGTCTGTTAATTTTGGGGGGCGTGTGCTGTAGAAGCTGGTGGTTAGTGCCTGCTGAGGTGAACTGGGAACAGGCTGTGCCTCCCTGGCTCGCTCTGCCCCGGGATGCCCAGCAGCTGGCCAGACGGGGGTGCCGAACGCTCCCAGCACATCTGCCTGGCTCCCCCTCAGCACGCTGCTCCTTTTAGGCGGGGTGCAGACGGACCATATTGTTCTCTTGAAGCGGTCTTTTAATTTTCTGTGCATTCAATGTCGAGGGAGCGTTTTTGTCATTATTGCTGAGTATCTGGGGACTTCCCCTTTATTTTGTAATTTCAGTAAAACGCACACGATGTAAAATTTCATCTTTTTGACCATTTTTCAGTGTCCAGTTCAGGGGCATGAAGCCCACTCTCATCGCCGAGCCTCGTACCCTCCCTCCCCTCCAGAACCTTCCCTGGGCCCAGAGAGAAGCTCATCCTGCCCACCTCCAGCTCCCCGCCTCCTGGCCCTGGCTGCCCCCACTCTGCCTTTGGCTCTGTGCTCTGACTGCTCCAGGGACCTCATCGAAGTGGAGTCATGCAGTCGCTGTCCCCTGTGCCTGGCTTACGTCACTCAGTGTAATGTCCCTCAGGTGCATCCGTGTTCCAGACTCCCATTCTTGGGCAGATGGTTTTACTTTATTTGGTCTTTTTGTTCAGACTTATAGGGCCTCATGCCACCAGGCGAGCGCTCTACACTGAGCTCCACCTGCTGCCCTGAATCTGTGGTTTTAAGCGGCCATTTGTTTTGTCAGTGTGGATAGAATGTTCATATAT
Source organism: Marmota marmota marmota (assembly GCF_001458135.2). Lineage (NCBI taxonomy): Eukaryota > Metazoa > Chordata > Mammalia > Rodentia > Sciuridae > Marmota > Marmota marmota. The sequence continues at coordinate 374,157 of NW_025999926.1, forward strand.
TGCTGGGCTCCATGGCGCCTGCCTGTGATCCCACGACTCTGGAGGCTGAGGCAGGGGGGATTTCAAGTTCAGAGCCAGCCTCAGCAACTTAGTGAGGCTCCAATCAACTTAGTGAGACCCTGTCTCAAAATAAAATTATATATATATATATATAAAGGGCTGGGGATGTGGCTTGGTGGTTCAACGTCCCTGGGTTCAATCCCCAGCACCTCTCCCCCTCCCCCGCCCCCCGGCCCCAAATCCCCCAAACTCCATGCCGATGAGCCAGGCTTACATTAAAATGAGTTCTGCAGTGTTCTTCTGTTGTTCCTTCCCTTGAGACCCAAGGGACATCAGTGGCAAACTGATGGTTGGCGTCCTCAAGAGGGCCCTCAGGAGTGTGATGGGAGGGGTCACCTGGGAGGCGATGGCCTGAGCCACAGCAGCTCAGGGTCCCAGTGCCCACAGTAGTAGCAGCTGTGCCCCAGCTCCCCGACCCCCCTCAAGGACTGCAATTTGGGGTCTGATTTCAGTAGAGGCTCGAGGGGTGGGGAGGCCTTGACCGTGATGGACTGGTGGAGAGTTATCCTGGGGTCTGGGGTCTGGGGTTCTTGGAGAGAAAGAAAGGGAAGGACCCTACGTGGAGAGGCGGGGCGCTTTCTTCATTTCACGGAACCTCAGGATGGAAACCTGAGCCTCCTGCTTTGGCTAAGAAATGCCATATTCTCCACGGAGGAAAAAATCAGACAAAGGACAGACAAGGAGCGCTGGTGAAGGAGTGTTCCTCACTCCTCTCTCCACTGTGGGTGGACACCCAGAGAGCTGAGTCAGCCACCTTGAGGGTGCCTCCCCGGGACCCGAGGGAGGCTGCTCTGCATGTTGGAGACGATCCCAGTCTGACTTGGGGTCGGTGTGTCTGCGGCGAAGGAGGAAGCGTTGGAGGTCTGCTGGCACCTGGCTGGGGTGGAGGCCTGGCCCGTGACTTCACTCCCCAGCCTCAGTGCCTGCATCTGAACAGTGGGAATGTTTCCCACAGCGCGGATTCTAGGGCTGGTTCTTGCTGAGTGCAGCAGGGGAGTTAGTTACCCTGGATGACTTTTTTTTTTTTTTAAAGTGCCTCTGCTGTCTTGGACTATTGCACTAGAATTCGGGGATCAGGCCCCTCACCTACAAGGACCTTATGGGCACAGGAGCTGTGGAAAGATAAATAAAGCTGCTGTCCCCTAGAAGGCAAATAATGTACTGAGCTAATATTTGAAAACCCACAAGTCTTTTTTTTTTTTTTTTCCTGCTGGAGAACAAAGAGGTTGGTTCTAAATTGGGGCAGTGCTTGAAGGGTGCATAGGTTTAGTTATACCGAAGTGGATAAGCTCACGACTCCTAGTTATCAGTGTTTTATGACTTTGAGCAGGAATCTGAAGCATACAATTTTTTTTTTGAGGTGGGGGGTTACTGGGGATTGAACCCAGGGACAAGAACCACTGAGCTACCTCCCGAGCCTTTTAAAAATATTTTATTTAGAGACTGGGTCTTGCTGAGTTGCTTAGGGCCTCCCTAAAGTTGCTGAGGCTGGCTTAGAATGCAATCCTCCTGCCTCAGCCTCCTGAGCCGCCGGGATTACAGGTGTGCCCCACTGCACCCAGCAGTTTGACATGCAGTTTGGCGTTGATGGTGGGAATAGCTTGATTCACCATGATTTATACTAGATAGAGTGGATAGAAAACAGTCAGAGAAAAGAAATGGCTTCTGTACTGAGCAGGTATAGACTTTTTTCTTGTCATTATTTCCTAAATGATACAGTCTCCTTGCACTCGGGGCAGTGGGTGGGTTGATTGCAAGAGGGAAGGACAGGTGTGGTCCTGCTCTGTGGTGGCCCCAGGGCATGGCAGAGCCCCTGCTCCCTCCTGCTGGGGAGAAGGACATGCAGAAAGTGCTAGAAGACTCTCCTTGCTAGTGATTCCACAAGCCCTGTGCCCAAGTCTGGAATGAATGTCCATCACGGGGCTGTAGTGTGGCGACTATGTACGCAGATTGACAGTGTGTTAGGATTGGGGGTCATCTAGAGACCTGGCGTAGAGGATTGTGTGTAGGCTACACTACATTTCATAAGAGGGACTTGAGCATCCTCAGATTTGGGTGTCTGTGGGGAGGCCCTGGGACCAGTCCCCTGTGGTCCCAAGGGATGACTCTACTGCATAATTTGTACGTGATACATACCATATAATTTATACTGTGCCTATTTATAGTGTCATTTGCATTCCAGAGAGTTCTGGTTGGGCAGCCCAGGAAAACAGCGGTACAAGGCAGTTCCTTCTTACCTTGGAAGACAGGGAAGAGTCAGAGGGAATTAGGGGCATCCCTGGTGCCACCACATAGGGGTGTGGGCGCCCTCCCTCACTGGGACAGTCTGGTCAGCGTGCAGATGGGCCCCTGGTGCAGTCCCTGGTTGTATATATTAAAAACGCTTCAGTGTGTAAAAAGAATAATGTGCCCAGAAGAGGGTTTTACAATCTAGTAGCTGATAAAGCGGGGCCTTTTTTAATTCCAGGGGCTTTGCTCCTTAATTACTCTGTAATCAATAGTGGATTCTCTTAAAAACAAAGGCGGTGGCCTGGGGACAAGTGCTGACTTGTGAGTCTGCTGCCAGCTTGGAAGAGCCGGCTGAGAGGGGACTTTGTGATTTCTTTGCAGCCTGTGACCCTGGACTCAGCTGACCCCTGCCACTGTCCCTTCCACCGTCCGGTGCCTTCTGATGGCTTTCTCTTCTGGGTGCATGTCTTCTTCAAGCATTCCTTGGCTACTGTTGAGTGCTTTTCAGTGCCACTGTCACTTAAGAGCACACGGGGACCCTCGTGCCCACTGTCTGGGTCTTTTTGTTTCCTCTCATCTTGTGCCCAGATGCAAGATGGCACTTGTAAGTCCCTGCTAGACCCCTCCCCTCCCCCCCCCCAGCACTCAGGGCAGCCAGGGCAGTGGGCGGATTGATCGCAGGAGGGAAGGACCTGGGTCCCAGGTGTGGTCACAACCCTCCTGCTCTGTGGTTGCCCCAGGGCAGGCCAGAGGGGAGGAGGAGGTGCACCAAGGGCTAGATGGCTGTCCCTGCTGGTGACTCCACAAGCCCATTGCACCTCTTAACTTTGATACTTTATCACCTTCTTGGGACATTTGTCTTTGGGGTCCCAGCACCACAGGGAGGCAAGGTCAGCTCCAGGCCCTGGCCCCCAAACTGAATGTGGTGCGGGTCGGGTGCTGTGCCGAGGGCACCCTGTGCAGCTTGCTGAGCCTTATCTCGGGGCCCACCCAGCTCTGGTGGGCTCTTTTGGTCTCTAGGGACTTACAGATTAATGTTTTACCCGATTATCAAGGTTGCCTTCGCAGGTCAGCGAGAGAGATTTTTCTTCTGTAAGCTTACTTGAATTCATCGTCTCCTGGGGTGTGTGTGTGTGTGTGTGTGTTCACACGTGTACGTGTGTGTAATGTTTGTGAGTGTGCGTGTGTGTTGGTGTGTCCTGGTTTGTGTATATTCTTGTGTGTGAGCGCATGTGGTGTGTGTGGACACGTGCATGCACACGTGTGTGTCTATGTCTAATGTCCTGGTATTTGCGTGCATGTGTTTGTGTGTATTCAGGAGCGGGTGAGTACACTTGGTGTGTGTGGGTGTACATGTGTGTTTGCACATGTTTGTGTGTATGTGCACGTGTGTTTGTGTGAGCCTTCCTGAGGGGTGTGTGTTGGGTCCAGGTGTCGGGTGGGTGAAGGCAGAGTCTGGGGGACGCTCTGCCGGGGGTGGCAGAGTCTTCCTGTGCCACCTCCTGCAGTCCCCATCGAGCTCTTCCTGCCGCTCTGCTCCCGAGTGGACCCGTTCCCAGGGGGTATCTGCCACACTCTGTGTGCACCTGAGTGACCGACGGGGACAGCAGGGTGGCCTTCTATGCTGGCGTGTGGAGATCACAGACTTTCCTGTTCCCCTTTGATAGAGGAGGAAGCAGGGCCAAGGGGACACTGGGCTGGGGTTCCAGACGCCAGGGATCCCAAGGCCCTGCTCTTATTGCTGCCCCTCAAATAGTCACAAAGCCTTGCAGCCCTGGCTTCCTGTGCAGCCCTGCGTCCCCAGCTCCCCTTGGTGAGGCTGCCAGCACACGTGGCCACTCGTTTGCCTGATTAATTTCTGTGCACCAAGATGCATTTCTTCCCTGTACCTCGGCGCCTCTCTGGTGGGATTGAGCCCTGGGGCTCTTTCCCGGAGGTACTCACCTCCCAGACGCTCAAGGTCAGGGGGTCGGCCTCACCTGGTAGGCGTGGGCCTGGGTGGTTTGTCCAGAGCTGCATGCCCAGGCTGGACTGCTGTCCTCATGTCCCTTTCTGCTCTGCTCAGTGAGCGCGGTGGACTGATACCAGGAAAATGTGCTGTGGCCCTGTAGCATGGCTTCTCCCGGCTGCCTCCAGAGACCACTGACTCTCACAGGGGCCGCCCTCGGGGCTGGCAGCTGATCACGGTGGTTGCCAAAGGTTCCTCCAGGATGCACACCGGCCTCGGAGGCGCCCGGGTCCTGCCGCTCTCTCCACAGACCTCTCTCCTTCCACACCAGGGCTCGGCTTGGCTCTGTGCTGGTGTCAAGGGAACGTGATTCCAGCTTTGCAGACACCACTGTCCTTTTGAAGTTTTGCAAGAATTGACATGCGACAGGCACTTCTGGGTTGTGTGTGTTGTGCTGGTCACCTGGGCGTTTCTAAGAGGCTGATCATAGATGGGCCATTTTGTCCTGTGTCCATTTATCTCTGTCAAGTTGTTGTGAAAAAAGGGGGGTTCTCTGAGACCTCCTGGGCTGGGCCTCCTGCTTCTCCCACCTGTTTTGGGACATTTTGGGTCTCCATCATGGGTCTATTACTACTTCCACCCCCCTCCCCAGGGTCACGTGCCGTGCCGGTCGCCTGGTGCCACCCAACTGAAGGCTGTTGGGACTTTGGACTTGGAAACCTGCCTTGGGGATGCTCTTTCGGATCACAGCCCTGTGTTGGGACGGGCAGGGCTCCTTGCTCCCGGTGCCTCCAGGACGCTTACAGATGAGAGTGTGCCTCTGGCCCCCAGGAGCGCACGCACCTTCACGTGGAAGAGCAGCTTTCACGAGGCGCGGAGGCCCCCCCCTCGCACTCACTCTCTGAATGAGCTGTGCTTCCCGGAGGAGCGGGTGTTAGCAGGCGGCCAGGGCGGTGCAGCCCCACGGTGTTTGCTGGGGCCCGGCCAAGCGGAAAGCTGAGGCCCGTCAGGAATGAGTAAAGAGCCCAGTGCTGGAAAAGAAGAGGCGTGTCTGTCGGTGGTAAAATGATTAGAAAGTAATAAGAAAAATGCAGGTTTGGACAGAACATTGTTCTGTTTGATCAGTTCTAAGCCCAAAACGGAAAAAAAAAAAAAGAGAAAAAAAAGAAATGCCCTTAGGAGTACTTTTATCGGGATCACGATATGCGCACGAACGCTTCTCGTCCAGTTTACCGACTCAGGCTTTCAGGCGAAGGGGCAGCTAAAGTTTCTCTTCCTGATGTTGGATGAGGTCATTTCTCTAATGGGAACCAGGGATAGTGACCAGCACCCAGATGTGCCCAGGCGCTGGCCAGATGGAAGAAGGTATCAGGTTCTGATTGTCGCATCTTGGCCTGCACAGAATCTGGATAGGGTCAGATCTTTCTGGAAGCTGAAAGGAGATACCTGGAACGTGATCACTTTCCAAGGAGAAATGGGGATCTGGGAGAGTGAACCTTGATGTTTAGAGAGTGGTGTTTCTGAGGGCGAGATGGGGACAGCCGGGTGGAGGAGCAGAGGATCCCGGGTTGCATCTGGAAGATTCACCTGGAGACCAGGTCAGGGCTATGAATGTGCCCAGTGGAGCGGCACTGGCAGGGCCTGACAGGTGGCCAAGGACATGAACTGTTGGACACTCTCTTTCAGGGCACGGAAGACGGACTGGAAGACTTCCCCAGTAACAGATCTTAACTCCTCCTCGTAAGCTCTGTGGATTTTATCCTTTCTTGCAACATGAAACCTTGACCTTTATCAAAAACAAAGGCTGTTTGACTATTCTTAAGTGACTTCTGACAGGGGCTCAGTTTTACTGATGTGTAAGCACTTCCAGTTGCTGCACGTTCAATGGGAGTTACTGCCACGGGGAGACTGCGGGGGACGTTGGCTTCTCTGCGTGATCAGACGCCTGAATCATGAACGGAAGACAGAGGTGGGGGTTGTTGTTGTTAAATATGCTTTATTTTTAGAGCAGTTTTAGGTCCAGAGGTTTCCCACAGACCTCACGGCCTTTCCTGCTGCCTCAGACAACATCCTCCTCGGTGTAGACCATGAACCTGGTTGACCCCTCATGAGGATCAAAGTGCGTGGTTTACATCAGGGCTCACCCTCGATGTCGTACGTTCTGTGGGTCCAGTGGCAGGTTCCCCGTCATAGTGTCAAACAGTGCCGCTTCGACTGCCTTAGAAATACCCCCCATGCTCTACTGCCCACCCACCCCTCCCCTGGCAGCCACCGATCTTCTTACTCTCTTGCTCTTTCCAGAATGTCATCGAGTTGGAACTTTCCGGGTTGCGGTCTTCTCAGATGGGATTCTTTCAGTTAGTGATAGGGGTTTAAGCTTCCCCCATCTCTTTCCGTGGTTTGAGAGCTCATTTCTTTTTAGCATTGAGAACGTTCCAGCCGCTGCCCGTACCCTGCTGCTCGCTCGTCCACCTGCTGCACACACGGGTTGCTTCCCAGTCTCAGCTCTCAGGAGGGAAGTCACTCTAAACATCCAGACGGACAGACGTCTTCAAGCCCTTTGGGTGGGTACCGAGAGACAGAGGGCCGGGTCATATGGGAAGTATGTTTAGTTTTCTGAGAAGCCGCCAAGCTGTCTTCCTGAGGGGCTTCCCCATTTCGCCTTCCCGCCAGCAGGGAACGAGGAGGGTTCCCGGGGCTCCGCATCCAGCATTTGATGTTGTCTGGAAGAATTTTCGGTGCAGAAATACAGGAGAACCTTCAAGGGACTGGAAAGGACAGAATTCTCCTTCCTCCCCGAGAATGAAATGGCGGCACTCACAGACTGAAGTCTTGGGCATATTGTGGGCATGCACGAGACTTCGGTGAAAACGAGCAGGTTTTGTGCTTCTTTATTCATTGGTGATAGAATCTAAGGTCAGTGTTAACCACTTAGTGAATGTGCATGTTATGAGGTGACTTGTTGGTGGCAGATAAGAAAGTAGAACATGGGAATGTCTGAGGGAAGAACCGTCTTGGTAGAGGGAGTGGGTCGTGCAAAGGTCCCGAGGCACACTTAGTGTATTCAAGGAATAGAGAGGACTGGAGATTGGGGATTGTGATGGGGTCTAAAGCTGAGGCGCAGCTTGGCTTTGAGCAAGCGAAGGTTGTGATCTGGTCTAATACTAAAAAACACCCTTTGGCAGGTCTGAACTTTTAGTTTTGCACGAAGAAAGGAGTTCTGGAAATGGCTGGTATGGTGGTTCCCCAGCACTATAAAAGCCCCAGAACTTCTCACCAAAATGATTAAGATGATGCACTTTACATTATCTATATTTTTCCAGTCTGAGCTGGAGGAAGCCCTCTGAAAATTGGAATGTGTCTGGGGACCAGATGGCTGGGGTGGTGGGAGTCCCTGGGGGATCGGGAATGGTTTTGAGGGTAGAGAGAGTACTGGGTGCCAAGGGAGTCTGGGATGTGAATGGCTTTGTTACACAGGTGGGGTGTTAGTCTGGGTCCTCCAAGGAGCCATCTCCAAAAGAGGATTAGATGCCCAGGACATTTTTCATGGAAGTGACTGAGCAATAAAATGTGGGTTGGACCAAAGGACTTAAAATCAGCATAGTGCAGTGACGCAGCCACATCATTGTTTATAGCAGCTCAATTGACAATAGCCTAGCTCTGGAACCAACCTAGGTGCCCTTCAACAATGAATGGGTAAAGAAAATGAGGTACATATACACAATGGAATATTACTCAGCCTTAAAGAAGAATGGAATTATAGCCTTTGCAGGTAAATGGATGGAGCTAGAGGATAGCATGCTAAGTGAAATAAGCCAAACCCCCCAAAACCAAAGGCCGAATGTTTTCTCTAATAAGTGGATGCTGATCCATAATAGGGGGCAGGGAATGAAGGAACTTTGGATTGTGCAGAGGGAGTGAGGAGGGGGCAGGGGGTGCAGTGACGGGAAGAGCAGTGGAATGGAAAATGAGAGGGACATTGTCACCCTGTACACATGTGATTACACTCCGGACCGTGTTCAGCCACAGGAATGAGAAGCTGCGCTCCATTTGTGCACAATGTGTCCGAATGCATTCCGTGGTCACGTATCGCTAATTAGGACAAATTTTAAAAAATGTGGGTTGGAGCAGGAGGGAGACTGCCACAGGTCACCAGGCTGTGATAAGGACTGTCCCAGGAGGAGGAGGAGGAGAGAAGGAAGAGACTTCCTTCTGGCCTCCAGCCAGTGTGGAGAGGCAGCCGGGGGCAGCCTTGGGCACCGACTCAGTCCCCCTCTGCTGCACGAGGTCGGACGAGTGCATTCCCACGGCCGCCCCCGCTAGGCCTTTCATTTTGTATTTGGTATTTTTTTTGCTGAGCCCATGTTTAAAAATAACGGTTGGTGAATTCATCAGGCTGCTGCGTGGTGTGGACATTCACAAGGGTAACACAGAAGGGAACTCTCTGCCATTACTTAAAACCCCAGCATTTGTCCCGTAGGACGGGTTTTCTAGGGGTCAGGTGCCACTTGGAGAGCTTCGTATATTGTAACCCCTGCCGTCGCCTGACCACCTGTTGACAGAAATACTCCACTTAACAGACGAGGAAACTGAGGCACGGGCAGGAGAGGGGCCTGTCTCCAGCGGGGCCAGGAAATGGGATTTGTCTCCAGGCTGGGGTGCCTCTCAGCAGGTGCTGGGCAGAATTTGAAGTTCCCTCCAAGTGTCCTGCGCCCCGGGGCACACACCCCGAGTCCTCCCCAGGAGTGTGACCGCAGTGCATTTCCCTTTTGTTTTCTGACCCTTTATGTCAGAGACAGAGGTTAGAGAATAGAGCCATGAGAAGGGTTTGAGTCGCTGGTGCTGCCTTTAGCTGAAGGGGTGCACAGGACAGAGATGTGGGGGGCAGAGATGTGGGCAGCCTCTATCTCGGGGAGGCCTTGTCCTAACAGCCAACTGGGAAAAAAAGTGACAGGCCCCAGTCCTGTGGTCAGAGAAAGCTGAATTCACACAGCCACCCGAAGGGGCCTGGGTCGGACCCCGTGGTGACCAGCGACCTCCCCGGCAGCTCGAGATCTGAGAAGGGAACTCCCAATGCCCCGACTGGACTTTGGCTTTCTAAGACCCTGAGTTGGGAACCCAGCCATACTGCTCTTGAACTTCTGACCTGTAGAATCTTAAACGAATAAATAGTCGGAGTTTTAAGCTGCGCAGGGTGAGGCCGTTTGTTATGATGTGGTGGTAGGAAACCAAAATACCGAACACAGATGCCTTTTAAACACTAGAAAATACGCATGCAAAAGACCCCGTGTAGAACCTAGCAAATAAGACACGGCGACATGTTAAAAAGGTCCACAATAAAAGGTTCCTCCAGGAATTCTAGCCTGGTTCAGTGTATGAAAACACGCCACACCAACAGATTGTAAGGAGAAACAAACCCAGTGAGTGCTAAAATGCTTGTGTAGAATTTTCAGAGTTCTTGGCTGCGGGGAAAAAAAGGTAGCAAAATAGGCCTGATCAACTTGAGGGAAGGAATCTTCCAGAAACCTAAAGTGAGTATTATGTCCTGGGGTAAAACGTGCAAGGGACAAGATACAGGTGTTTGCTCTCAGGGTCACTGTTCTGTGCGATGCTGGAAGTCTCTGCCAACGTGATAATTAGAAAAGATGGGAAAAGGTTGTCACTATTGGTGGGTAAACTAAAAGTTGTTGTTCTGGAAAATTCAAGGGAATCAACTGATCACATGCTCTTAGCCTGTGAGTTAGCACACAAACCCCAGCTTCCTGTTGCCTCTGGAGTCACCTGTTGCAAAACACTTAGGGGGGCGTCTAGTAAGAAATGTGCAGTATGTATGAGAAGAAAACTGCAAACATAACTTAAAGATCCCAAATAAATTCCCAACGAAAGGATAAACTTATTATTTAGGAAGATCAGTTTTGTTAAAATGTTAGTTCATACCAAATAATTGCTAAACTAGCACATTGTTAAGATCCCAAAAGACATTTTTCATGAAACTAGGCAAACTGACTAATAAACACACGGAAGCATAAAGCCTAAAGAAGTCAAGGCTATTTTGCAAATGAACAGCACTAAGAGGAGAGGTTATCTTAGAGATAGCAAAGTGCCCCTGTCTTAGTGCATTTTCTGTTGCTATAACTGAATACCCCAGACTGGGGTATTTTATAAAGAATAAAGTATATGTGGCTCATGGTTTTTGAAGGCTTGAAGTTCAAGATGTGTCCACCACATCTGGGGAGGATCTTCTGGCTGGTGGGGACTGTGCAGAGTCCAGGGAGGTGCAGGGCATCGATTGGAGAGAGGCAGAATGTCCTAGCTCAGGTCTTTCCACCTCTTCCTAGAAAGCTGCAGTTCCAGATGGCTGCGGTGGTGCACAGTTGTGATCTCATCGGCTTGGGAGGCTGAGGCAGGAGGATCGCAGGTTCAAAGCCAGCCTCAGCAATGTAGCGAGGGCCCTACGCAATTTGGTGAGATCCCATCTCAAAATCTGAAAAATAAATAAATGAATAAAAACGAAATGGGCTGGGGCTGTGGCTTAGTGGTCGAGCCCCTCTGGGTTGCATTCCTAGTACAACAACAAAAAGAAGCTGCAGCCCAGATGGATCAGGTAGGGCCCCACGGGTCCCACTTTTGGATACATTTCTACCCTCTGAACACCTCACGCTGGGGATTAAGTTTCAGCCCGAGTTTTGGTGGGGACATTTAAGCCACAGCAGTATAAGGCTCCAGTCGGTAGAATCCTAGGACAACGGTGAGCGCCTGGATCACCTGCCACCCCCACAGTCATCCGAAGTCCCCGGGTCCTAGGACATGGCTGTACTTGGAGATAGGACCTTTGAGGAAGTGAGGTAGAATGAGGCCCTGGAAGAGGTCAGGACTCAGACCCAGACAAAGGGCAGACCCTGAGAGGACCCAGGGAGCGGGTGGCATCTACAAGGCAGAGAGGCCGACTCCTGGATCCCGGACCCTGAGCCTCCAGAGCCTCGGGACCATAAACGATAAAGTGCACACAAGACACTAAGTTGGAATCCTGGTGTGAGAGGGCTTCTGAGTGCTATCAAAAAAAAAATGCAAAGACATCAGGAACTGACGTGCATTCTTTACTCAGAACATTCTCAGCCCACGTCAGGATCTTTAAGTGGGTGGTGTGTGTGTGTGTGTGTGTGTGTGTGTGTGTGTGTTTCCTCTCTCTTATTTTCCTGAGAATGTTTCTCACTTTGAGATGCACTCAGTGAACTGTTGACCTGGGGAAAGGAGGTCCTGCCAGCCTGGGGTGGAGAGCCGGTGAGACAACAGGGGCTTGTGGGCGGAGGCTTTGGGAGGTTTTGCAGGGCTCTGGGGGTGGAGAGGGGGGGGAGCGCTTTGTTCTTAAGCCAATAAAACCCCGAGTGGGTGTCCAGGCCAGCCGGGGTCAGTGCCCCTTGGTATCCTTTAACATGATCTGTCGGGCATAGAATCGGGATGTTCACCCCAAACAGGCAAGGAAATGGCCCTCTCCATGGGAGGGATCTTTGTCCGTCTTAATGGAGTCCTTGTGGGACCCTCCGTCCCCCTGAAGCCCAATTCTGTTGTAGTTTAGAGTCTGTCCAAGAGATCTGGCCACTGGCACCCCCTGAGATTCGGGGTGGCGGAACCATCTGTGTATTCATGAGGGGTCCCCAGGGAACCCTGGTCTGTGAATGGAAGAGGGGCTGGTTCTAGCCCAGCTTGTTGGAAGTCTGGGAAGGGGCGCGGTGGGCTCTGGGTGACAGAGATGGCACCATCAACCCCGTGATGGGCTGCCAGGTCTCCTGCTTGCACTGTGGGGATGGCAAGGTTGTGAGGCACTGGGGTTAGAGTTACCCTGCCAGAGGCTGGGAGCAGCTCACTGGGGTCTCTGCCCAGGTCCCCTGCTCACAGGAAGGTTCCCCACCGTCCTGTTTGACGCCCACACAGGTGGCCTTTGAAATGCCCCCTGGATCCTGATTTTCTCTTCAGACCTTTCCCCAGAAATGGAGGGAAAGAGGTTTCCCTTTTCCAAGAAACCTTCTATCAAAGGAACACTTCTGCGTCTCTCTGGGCTCCTCTGACGGGCATGGTGGTGTCCTCATCTCCCCTTCCTCTGGATGTTGCCATGACAAAGCCAGGGGACGTTTCTGCCTGCCCCCATTGGCTTGTGGAGTGGCTGTAGGGGCATAACTCCCCCACCCCATATTCCACCTCGAGGGACCACACAGAATTGTCCTGAGGCCTTGTCCTGAGTGAGGGGCTTCCTCTTATTACTTATGGGTCAGCCATGAATAACAACTTCACTTTTCACTTCCAAGACCCCATAAAAGTTGAGGTGCACAGAGGTGAATTGTAAAGCTGAGTGCTGGTTTTTTTGGACCTCAAGAAATTCCTGAATCAGCCTTTCTGAAGCCAGGTCTCTTGGCCCGATTTTAGGGAGTCATTGTGTTCTGAGCTGAGTTTTGGAGTCTGATGTTGGTGTTGGTGCTTTTCACGAGTGGCTTAGCTGGAGGGGACCGCAGATGTCCTGTGGCCCACCTGGGCACTGGTGGGTGGGGGTGGCTCTGCAGGGACAGAGATGGGGGTCCATCTGTGTCATCAGCAGGGGGACCAGCAGGTCCTGAGCCTGGTCTTGTGACAACAGAGACGCTGGGCATTTCTTCCCAGTACCCCCTGAGTCTGCCTTCAGGGTGTGGGTTTGCGACAGGGACCTTCCCACTGTGTTCACCTGAAGGTCTGATCTGCTCTCTGTTTAATTACGCTCTCGCTCTTACACACGAGGCATTCTGTGATCGTCTCTTTTCCCGAGGAGTTGTTCAGAACCAGTTAGAAAGCCAAGATGGAGAGATCCATAGCGTCCAAAAGTGGAAAGAGGGCTGGGGTTGTGGCTCAGTGGTAGGACACTCGCCTCGCATGTGGGAGGCACTGGGTTTGATCCTCAGAAAAATAAATAAAGGTATTGTGTCCATCTACAACTAAAAAAAATAAAAATAAAAAAAAAAAAAAGCGGAAAGAGAATTGCACCAAGCCACACCGTTGACAACCTGTCACGCTCTCCTCCCCCCACACTGGAAGCCAGAGAGTGTTTGCTTTGGTGAAGAAAGGCTTTTGCTTCCCGTGCAGACACAGCCAGCCAGCTCCGGGGCCTGTCTGGTCCTCTTCCCGGCCATGGAGTCTGGTTTACCCGTGTCTCCTGTTGCACACAGGGACACACATTTTCTTCTGTCTTTTCCCAGCCGAGGGCTGGGCTTGCTCAGCCTCTGAGAGCAGCGGCGAGGGAAAGGTGCTTGGGCAGGGAGGTTTATTTCTGCCAAGAGGGAGCCTTAGTCGTGTCCCACCAGAGTCCCTGGAGACCTCAGATGCACAGGTGCTTTCAGAGAGCCTCTGGAGGGAAGATGGCCGGCAGCACCCGGGGGCCAAGGAGCTTATTGTCCAGTTGTTCTCCCTGCATTCTATCTAGTGTGGGTCATCTCCTTCCCTCTGGTTGGTGCTGTTGGTGGTGGTCTGTTGTGTAGACCTTTAAATCCGTACCCTTAAGCCCACAAGCAGCTGGACTCTGAATAAATGGGTCTTAGAACTGTAAACAAGCATTCCAGCAGGGGGAGACCTTGGGGGGTCTCATGAGCCAGGGGAATGCAAGTTAAGGTCACCAGGAGGCACCACTGTGTGTCCATCCCATTCCCCCCAGATGTGCAAGTCTGGCCATACCAACTGTGACAGAAATGTGTTGCAGAGACAAGAAATGGCTGGAGGGAGTTTAGGCACAGGCCCTGGCCACCCAGGGTCTCCGGGCAATTTGGCTGTGTCTGGAAAAATGGAATCTGCCCCTCCCGACCAGTGTGATTTAATTCCCAGGCATTTAGTCAGACTCTCTTCCCCAAGCATGAGGACAGCATATTGGGGATGTTCAGGACTGTTGGAATTTGAAAAAACTGCAAATTACCCAAATGTCTGCCGGCAGAAAAATGGAAAAAGATGGTGATTTATTTATCGACTGGAGCCACACGTTCCAACACGGATGGATCTCGGTGCAGTGTTGAGCAGGAAATGGGACTTGGAGGAGGAATCCACCAGACTGGGTCGTATTTATGTGAAGGTTAATTCCACGAAAAGAAATTTTGTACATTGCTTTGGGAAAAATAATGCAAGAGGTCCTATATTAACATAAATCTACAGTCCTGGGGATATTTAGGGGGTGGGTTGAGAAAGGAAGAGGGATTTCACTGGGCTGTTGTATTCATTCATTTTGGGGGAGATTCAAACATAGTAAATGAAAATATTTCTAATCCTGGAAAAAAAAAAAAAAAGGATCTCTAAACTTTGGAGTAATTGGGTGTTAGGAGTGCGAAATCCTCTAGAGAAAGAATTTTCTCCCCTCCACTCCTGTACCCATGTCCTGGATGGGAGATTGTCACTTGAAGCAAAAGTCCTGATCCTTCGGTCGGTCCCTGGGGACCTGTTTGTTGGACCTTGCTTTTGTGGGTCTGCTTTGGAGCTGGGGATGTTTCAGTCTGCCTTACTTCAGATTCTTGGAGAGTTTGAATTTCCTGACAATCCTGGATGAAAAAGACTCCCGCAGTCTCCCTGGGCCGGGGAGCAGCTCTGAGAAGACTCCCAAGACTTCTCCCCTGCGGGCTTTTAAATGGTAAGTAATGGGTTCGTGACCCGGGAAGAGAAGACAGATGCCCCATAGGTAACGTTATCTTTCCCTTTCATCTGCTAATCTTCCTGCAGCCAGCAAAACACCCCAGCCCTGCAATTACACCCTTCCCACCTCCCGCCGGCAAACCTGATTTTAAGGAGAAAAGAAAAGAAACCTCATCCGGGAACGGAATTTGGTTTGTGTTTCCAGAGTAGCCTGTGGTCAGGCATCTCTTCTTAACCAAGGCAGGAAGAAGGCGTGGACACAGCTCCAAGGGGGGCCCGGTGGGAGAATGGGAGTAGGTGTGCAGTCCTCAGTCTGTGTAGACAGACTCTGCAACGCAGAGAGTCTCAGTGTAGACAGAGACCATGGTGAAGAAATCCTCAGTGTAGACGGAGACTGCTGTGCACAGTCCAGACTGTAGATAAGACACCAGTCCAGCCCCGATGAGACCGGATTCACTTTGCACCCTTGAAATGAGGTGAGGGCAGGGGAGGAGTGAGAAGAAGTGAGAAGTCACCCCACAGAAGTGACTGGAAGAGCTCAGATGCCAGTAGACCCCCTGTTGGCTCCACAAGGAAGACGGACCATCCACGCCCCGTTGCCCCCCCACTCTCTAAACGCAGGGCCACTGGAGAGGACATCGTTGCATTGCTGAACTCGTGTTATCCCAAAGACGATAAGACCTACTTTGAAAAAGTGACCCTAGGGTGATTAGGACGTCTAGAAGGGTCTCTCTTAATTTAAAATAATTGTGTTCACATTTTGCCATTTTTGTTTTATTTCGTATTTAAATGAGTCCTGGTTATTTAAGTCCCATGGGTGAGTTTTAAGTCGATGGGTGGATGGATTTAAACCCATCCGAGGAGGAGCCACCCTGGGAAAGCTGGGGCGGGGGAGGGCTTCCTGTTGTTTCTATCTGCAGTTGCATTTTGGCCAGGACCAGGTCTTCTCAGATCTTGGCCTCACTGGGCGGGCGTTTGGCCTCCCTGAGCTATGTCCCGTGTGATCCTCACCTGATGCTGTGGCAGGCCAGCCAAGCCGCCTTCCCTTTTTCCTGTCACCTCATAGGAGTGACAGGACGTGTGCTGAGAATTCAGGCGTGATGACCATCAAAGTCCCGGAAGCCCGGAAGTCCACCGGGCTTTTGGGATATGGCCCCCCATGCCCCCACTCTCGAGCCCCCGCCCTTCACCAGAGCCTCAAACCCCCAACCTCCCCTCCCTTAACTTCCCTGGTGCCCTTTGCCCTTTGGCCGCCTCTTCCCTGTGTTCTCTGAGCAGCTGCCGGCCAAACTGCCATTTGGAAACCTCGCTGCCCTCCTTGGGCTTGATTGACAGATGGGAGAGAGGTGAGATGCAAAGGCCCAGGCTGCAGAGGATGTTTTGGAGAAAGGTGGAAAATAAGGCTGCTGCCTTTATTACGTGGGGTTCTGAGAACAACCTCGTCTGGGGCTCCTGAGCTCAAAGGCTCCTCCGCTTTTTAAAGTCAGGAGCTCGCTGAGCTTTGCCTGGCCACGAAGAAAATGCTGAGCCAGGCGGTAAGACCCCTCCCCACAAATCAATCACCTTCCGGCTACAGGGAGTTGATGACTTAATTTAGAAAATAAAACAGTTGGCCCAGAGGTTCTTTAGACTAAAATGTCAGTGCATGTTAATATCTACCCAGATCAGATCCTGACATTCGTTTGAGAAAAAAGACTCAAAAGTTTTGCCAAACTGGGAACGGAGCGTGTTTATGTTTGGTGATTGGAAACGGTCTTGGCTGTGCCTGATAGCCGGAGGGAGACCAGGTTCTATTTCCAACTAAAAATCCAGGAGAAGAACCAATTCCTCAGATGTTGGCAGATCACAGGGATGATTCGGATAAAGCCCTTCAGCATTAATATTTTGATAGTATTCAAAACTGTCTCAGGGGCTGAGGATGTAGAGTGCTTGATTAGCATGCACGAAGCCCTGGGTTTGATTCCCAGAACTGGAAAAACAAACCAAAACAAAACAATCTTGGAAAACAGGCTTAGGGAATGGAGAATATAAAACACTGAATTTCTGTACCTAGAATCCCCCCGCCCCCTTTAAGGTATTCTAGGATAAGTGTAGAGTAAGTAAGTTTGTGGGTCAGTTGTGGTAAGTCATGCCTGAATCCTTCCAGGTGATCCCCGGAGGAGGCTGGGGCTCACCTGTCAGAAGGGCATCTGCGAACCCAGTGCCACAAGGCAAAATCCCAAATGCTGGTTGGAAGGGCCTCGGGCGGGTGTGTGCATTACTTGAATGCGTTTTCCTGGAAGCCTTGGGGTGTGACCACTCAAGTGCCTTGACTCCCAGACCACTTCCCTTGGGCATTTCCTCCAGCATCCTCTGTTGAGTGACAGGCTGGCTCCAGCTGAACAGCTGGGTGGCTTTCTTTCTTTCTGGGTTTCATTCTTTCATCCTTGTGGCTATAATGTGGCCTTCCAAGACACTTGTGTGTCCCTGCAAGAACGCTTTGGCAAGGCGTGTTGTGAAATCCCCCGAGGCGGCTTCAGAACTTGTGGAGGGGCTGAGGGGGGTGGGGCACTACAGGCCAACAGGACCTTTCAAGGAGAAGGAATTTGGGTGGCAATTTAAGTTTTAGCCAGGACTTTGTTGGAAATGATTCAGTGACTTCCGGTGGTGGCCAGGACTCCTTGGCAAGACTCTAAGGAGGGGGCAGTGGGTGGCTAGAAGAGTGCGTGGGGGTTGGGAGGAGTGAGTGTCCGGTTGGAGAGAGAGGGTTCCAGTGTCAGGTGTTCATCCTGAAGCCTCTGCCAGGTCAGGTTGTACAGAGCAATACTGTGCGCTAGAATTTTCTGTTGCGGAAACGTTCTGTCTTGGTCAAGTCCAAAGTGGCCACCAGGCTCATGTGCCTTGAGTGTCGGAAATGTGAGGAGTGTGACTGAAGAGCTGAGTTTCTGACTTTATTCGATTATAACTAGTTTCCAGGGCCCCAGGCGGCTAGAGGGTACCATGTTGGAGAGTGCCAAGGTAGAGCTCCCTGTCACCTTGAAAGGTTGTATGTCATCTGTTTCCAAAAGGAAATCAACGTGAGTGCACAGCATGAAGAGGGCCAGCTGGGCCCCTCCCAGGGCCTTTAAGAAGTTGATCTTCATTCCAGGTCCTAAGAAGCCTTCGGGGTCTTACTGTCTTCTAAGGCAATGCTTGGCCTGTTTTGTGTTTCTGATTCCCTTATCCTGTATTTTGCCAGATGGCAGTGTGTGTCCCTGTGTGAGCTCGGCTGCTGTGGCAAGCGTCATCACCGATGGGAGCTTCAACAGCAGGAACTTTTTTTTCCTTGGGTACCCGGGATTGAACCCAGAGATGCTTAACCACTGAGCCACATCCCCAGTCCTTTTTTATATTGTTATTGTGAGATGGGGTCTCGTTAAGTTGCACAGAGCCTCCCTAACTTGCTGAGGCTGGCTGTGAACTTGCGATCCTCCTGTCTCAGACTCCCAAGCCGCTGGATTACAGGTGTGAGGAGTTTACTCTCTTACAGTCTTGGAGGCTGGGAGCCTGAGATCCAGGTGCCCACAGGTTGTTGCTTCTGAGACCTGTCTCTGTGGCCTGTAGATGCCATCTTCTCCCTGTGTCATCACACTGCCGACCCTCTGGGCATATCCGTGTCCTCATCTCCTCTTATAAGGACCCCAGCCTAATGACCTTGGTCTCCCTTAATTATTCCTTTAAAAACACTGTGTCTGGGAACAGTCACACTCTGAGTTGGGGGTCAGGACTTCCTCATATGAATTTTAAAGGGACACAATTCAGGACATAACAGCCCCTAAAGGGTGCATGCCTGGCTCTGCCTGATTTTGACCTTCAAGTCAGTGGAGGCATGCTGAGCATTCTTGTCTGGCTGGCTCTATTTTCCTGGTGTTCCCATCGCCTGTGTGTGGTGCATGGGAGACCACTCTGTGGGGCACGTGGTGGCCTGGCCCTGGGGAGTCAGTTCTGGGTTCCCATTGGGGGTTGAGAGGGCCAGAGCTTACCGGATGCTGGCAGAGTTGGCTTCTTGGAGAGGCAGCTCCTGTGTGCAGCCCTGTCCACCCTTTGGTGTAGGACGCGCACTGACCAGTGGGGGCGTGGTCACTGCCCCATCTCCTGCATGGGGTTCTTCCACTTCAAAATAGGAACCTCTTCACACTTTCCTCCTGCTCCCCTCTCATCCTCCCTCTCCCCTGATGTCTCCTTGTCCTATGAACTCTTAGCCCTTCCCCTTTGTGATGGTCCTGGGGTCTCTCGCTTCTGTCCTTTGCTAACGACCTTCACTGAAGCTTGACAGCTCTTGGGGAGGTGGGGTGCTCATCCCCCTTGATTTTTTTTTCATCTGATTATGAAATTAATCCATGTAGGTCTATAGATAGAAGAAAAACAATACAAAGAAGAAAATGATTCGCAATCACAGGAGAGAATTCACCACTCAGAAGAGGAGTACGTGTTGGCTCCGTACCCACGGCGGGGGCCCGCCAGCCACAGATGGAAAGTATTCAGGAGAAATAAAAAATGGCTTGAGTACTGAACTTGTGCAGGCTTTTTCCTTATCTGTTATCCCCTAAACAATACAGCACCACTACGATTTACTTGGCATTTACATCATCTTAGGTATTACCAACAATCTGGAGAAGATTTAGTGGTCTTACTAACACGCTTTTATTCATTGACACTTTCTTGTTGTCTGTGTGTCCCTCTCAGGGGCTGCATTCTGTCGAGTCAAGTACCATATCCTGTGACAGATCAAACATTCTGCTGTTTTTAGGTATTTGGATTTTCTCGAATGATATTTATGAAGTTCACAACTTACTGGAAAGTTGCAAGTACAGTGCGTAGGAATTTGTTCCTTCATCTGAAAGCAATTGACTTGACAAGATGCGCCATCACATCCCCTAAGTACTTCAGTATGTTTTTCCTCTAAACATGAACATTCTTGGAAGTAATCCGAATACCGATGGCAGGATGATCAGAAAACCGTCTCTGATACATGCCCACGGTCAGGCCCCATTCAGTCCAGTTTGAACTGTAAAGTCCTTTGTGCAAAAGGACTCACTCTGGGACACCCACTCTATCTGGCACTGTGTTTCTTGATGCTCCTCCAGTTGGGAGAATTCTGCAGTTTGCCCGTGACCTCCATGGGTAGAGCCCTGCTATTTTTAGAAAGTCCCACACTTTGGTTTTATCAGGGTTGGCATACTTGGCAGGACTTTGGTCCTGTCGTATATACATCTTCGTTGCATCCTGTTGAATGGAGCGCAGGGGGTTAGTGTGTTCCCTGACTGATGAGATTCATCGGTCGAGGTGACTCTGTTGGCCTTTCCCTTTGACATTAATCAGTATTTGGTATTTGGTAAGAGGCTACTTCGAAACCAGCCCACTGCTTATCAGACTCCCTGTATGGACTCAGGACTCCTGTGTGGTTCAGTCGAACATAATCCTACCATCACCTATTTAGCAACACTTATTGCGAATGTACCTACAGACATTTAAGATATATTTGGTATTGTGTGTGTTTGTTAGAGCTGCTATAACAAAACAACAGAGACTGGGTGACTTAAAAAACAGACATTTATTCTCATAGTTCTAGAAGCTAGAAGTCAGAGAGAGATTCAGGTGTCAGCAAGGTTGGCTTCTCCTTAGGCCTCTCTCCTTGCCTTATGGATACCATCTTCTTGTGTCCTCACGTGATCGTCCCCTCGGTGTGTCCTAATCTCTTTTAATCATAAAGTCAGTCTTACTGATGGGGTCCACCTAATGAGTTCGTTTTAATGAACGTCCTCCAAGGTCTTTTCTCCAAATCCAGTCCATTCTGAAGTACTAGAAGTTAGGACTTCTGTGTATGGATTTTGAGGAACACAATTCAGAGCACATAAGAGTCATTCCAGCATTCTGCCTCGCAGACTTCTGTGATGCAGTTTCAGTACTCACCTCTTTAACTTTTCAAAGAATGAGTGCAAACAGAGGAAGAAGGCTTTGATTTTAAGAAGAGGTGGGGGCCTGCCATGGGTGGATTCTCTCTAAATGTCATCTTGATTTCCGAGGACCGTTTCCGTACGCAGGGAGATTTTCACTGAGCTTGCTGGATCCTGGCTCTGATTGTTTCCTAGGCTTTGCTTTGTTGTGCGAGTGACGTTGCATGACGTTGCCTGACTTGAGGTAAGAGAGGGATGGAGCGGGTACTCCCAAGGTACGGCTCGCCCCTGCCCAGACTCCCTGCATAAACTGTCTGACTCCCTGTGTGACTGTGTAGTATAGACAGTGGTCAAGAATTTGTGGATTAAAGTCATAGCCTCTGTCGGGGAGAGGGCGTGGGTGGCCAGGGTGGCCAGGGAAAAGGGTTAGAGAAGGACACTCTTCAGTGACTTTGAATTCTGTGTGTGTGTGTGTGTCCCCTCTTCAGAATATAAGCACAACAGCTTTGAAAAAGGAAAATGGAAAAGGGGTCAGTGTTTCTTCCCTGTTTTTACTTTTGTCCTTAAAGTTTTGAATACGCCACTTCCTGTTATGACTTGGATCTTAAATGTCCCCCAAAAGTTCATGTGTTGAAAGCTTGTCCCCCAAGGCAGCCGTGCTCATGGCCGGGTCACGCGCTCTCTGACCTCATGAATGGATTAATCCGTTGATGGCTCCATAGCTCAACATGCTCCCCATGATGTGCCGCTCCTACAGGCCTAAAAGCAGTGGAGTTGGCTGGCCGTGGGCTGAACCCTCCAGAACTCTTGAGTTGATTGTCTCAGGTGTTTTGCCACAGGGATGGGAAGCTACCCCACGCCTCCGGGCTCGGTCCCTGTGTGGGGGAGGCCTGGCCCAGCGTGCTGGATGCCTGTCTCCTTTCTCATTGGTGATGTCACCAGCAGAGCTCCCAGTCCTGTGAGACCAGTTTCCATGGGCTTCAGGGTAGCTTTCTCCTGGATTTGTGTTTTTTTTTAATGAGTTTTCTTGTGATGAGTTCTCGGCTGGAGCACTCTGTAAGCGTGGTTGGCTTTTAAGTTTGGTTTGTGGGGACTGAAGGCCCTTCCCAGTGCATGTGCTTCTTACCAGATGATCGCCACCATTTGGCTCAGGTGTGGAGTGGCACATTGGAGCCCAGCAGAGTGCTGAATGGGTCGTGGGGCGCTTCTGTTGACAGTGACAAACTCAGACACTGTCCTCAGGGAATTCAGGTTGTACAGAAGGAGTCCAACCAATTACTGTCTGTTGAGTTTGGGGGACGCAGTGAGGTGCGTTTATGTGAACTGGAGCCCACACGAGAAGACACCTGCTTCTGCCAGGTGAGGCTGAGGGCTTTGCAGAAGAGGGTATGACCTCAGGAGCAGACCCTGAGGGGTGGGTCATCTTCACCAGGTCAATAAGGAGAAAGGCCACAGAGCTGTGGGGGTCAGGGAACCCCGGAGCTTGGAAAGGAGAGGGCTGTCACAGTCTCTTGAGGCAAAATTCATTCATCCTCCTCCTCCTCCTTCCTCTGCCCACAGAGGTCTGTAGGACAAATGAATTTTGTGACTGTATACCATTAAAGTGCTACTCTGGTATTTCCCCCTACCAATAAAAGGACCACTCAGGCATGATAAATACCCCATTTGTTAGAGAAAACTAGAGTTGGTCGTGGGACTGTGACATTCTAAACAGTGGTAGTCTTGTTAAACCGAGAGGTTTAAACAAATTATGGGGTCCTCATCCTTACAGCCTATCTTTGTAATCCTTCCTTCTTTTGATGAGAAAATAATTGATTATCTTTGGGGATAATATACCTGGAGTTATGGCTGACCTCTCTCCCCAGGAGTCCTGGAACAGTTTGCCAATGCAATCTAATTATAAGCCTGCTGACCCCTCACCCCGGCCAGGGCAGTTGTTATTACCCGGTGACTTCGTCCCCTGCTGTGTTAGCATAAATCTAAACCTGGGCGACTTCTCTAAATAAATGTACTTTAGTCTATGAGCAGATGCCACAGGACTAACTGGCATGCGGGCCTCCTTTGCAAATATTGCAGGTTTGGTTTCGGACCACGGCAATGAAATTGTGATGCTGTTGATGGTATTTCCTCCGCGGTAGAATCTCTTTCCCTCCTTGTGCCTTATCATCTAGGTTTACTCAGTGTTCAAATCCCTGGTGGTCATTTCATCCATGGGAACCACCTCTTCCTCCCCAGGAGTAGTTTCCATCTCAAGCCACTGTTTTCTTTGCTCAATCTTAAGAGGCAGCTCCTCGTCGGCTGAAGCTTCATCAGGAGATTGCAGCCCTTGGGGCCCTTTCTCTGGGCTCCACTTCTCATTTGAGTTATTTCTACCACTGACGTTTTGAACCCCTCCAAGTCTTCACGAAGGCTGGAATGAACCTCTTCCAAAACTCCTACGTCTGCTGGTATTCTGACCCCTTTCCATGAGTCACAGATGTTCTTAGTGGCATCGAGAGGGATTGATGAATCCTTGACAGAAGGTTTTCAGTTGACTTCGCCCAGATCCATCAGAGGAATCACCGTCTGTGGCATCGATAGCCTTATGAAAGCTATGCCTTAAATAAGATGACGTGGAAGTCAAAATTGTAGTTTTGTCTGTGGGCTTCTGAATGAATATGTGGCTAGCAGGCATGAAAACAGCGATCATTTTGTTGTACATCTCCATCCGAGCTCTGGGGTGACCCAGTGCATCGTCAGTGAGCAGTCATATTTTGATGAGAATCCCCCTTTCTGAGCAGCTCTCAACCGTGGGGTTATACCATCCAGGAAATGATGCTGAACACTGACGTGCTGTCGGCCAGGCTCTGCTGTTCCACCGACAGAGCACAGGCAGTAGGCTTAGGATAATTCGGGAGGGCCCTGGGATTTTGGAGCGGTGAGTGAGCACTGGATTCAACTTAAGTCACCAGCTGTATTGGCGCCCAACAGGAAACCCTGACCTTTGACGCTTTGAACTTAGGAAGTGACTCTTCTGTGAAAATCCTAGACGGCCTCTTCTTCCAGGAGAAGGGTGTTTCATCTGTGTTTGGAGACCTGCTGGCAGTGTAGCCACCTTCCTGAGGGTCGGAGCTGGATCTTCTGGGTAACTTGCAGCAGCTTCTCCACCAGCGCTTGGGGCTTCATGCTGTGGAGACGTCTTCTTTCCTTAAACCTTATGAACCAACCTGGGCTAGTTGCACACTTTTCTTCTGCAGCTTCCTCACCCCTCTCGGCCTTCAGTGGGTTGAAGAGCGTTAGGGCCCTGCTCTGGATAAGGATTTGCTCTAAGGGAGTGTTGTAGCTGGCTTGATCTTCTGTCCAGGCCACTAGAACTTTCTCCGTATTGTAACGATCATTGATTTCTGTGTTCCTTGGAGTAGCCCCTTTCATTTCCTTCCAGAACTTGTCCTTTGCATTCACAGCCCAGCTGTCTGGCACAAGAGGCCTAATTTGGCTTTCCACATGCCTTCCTCGCTGAGCTTGATCATGACTAGCTTTCCGTTGCATGTTGCATGCTGGGCTCTTCCTGTCACTTGAACACTTAGAGGCCATTGTAAGACTATTAATTGGCCTGATCTCAGTGTTGCTGTGTCTCAGGGAAGAAGGAGGCCCGAGGATAGGAAGCCAGATGAGGAAACGACTGGTCGGTGGAGCAGTCAGAACCCACAGAACATTTCTTGATGAAGTTCACCGTCTTCTATGGGCGCACTTAGAAGAGTAACATCAAAGAACACTCATCGCAGGTCACCATCACAGAAACACATGATTTAAAAAAAAGTCTGAAATATCGCGAGAATGTCCAAAGGATGACGGATACACAGGTGAGCACGTTCTTGGGAAAATGGTGCTCATAAAGATACAGGGTAGCCACAAACCTGCAGTTTGAAAACGATGCAGTTTCTGCAAAATGCAATGGGGGTGGGGCTCAATAAAGCAAGCCACGCCTCTGTAATGAGTGATTTCATAATGACATTTTGGATGGCTCTTCAGAATTATTAGAGGCTGAACAAGTGTTGACTCTTAGGACCGAGCAGAAAAAAAATGCCATCGTGTCTGACCCTCTTGATCCTTTTCTGGTCATAAAACTTCTCTCTATCCTGGGGAGGTGCTCTGGGTCTCTCTGCTCTGTGTCACCCCAGGTTGGACTCGTGACCTCAGAGAGGGGCAGGTGCCCCAGGCCAGGCCCTTCGGGAGCCTCAGATGTCTGGTGAGGCTGGGTTGGTCCTCAGATGAAGCAGCGGCATGCTCCCTTCGTGCATGTGTGGATGGTGGACTTTACTTCAAGTTTGTTATCAAGAGCTTGCAATTTTACTGGGGACCCTGGGTACTAGGATGTATAAGTCCACGCCTGGGAGATGCAAGTCAGAACTACCTTGAGATTCCATCTCACCCCAGTCAGAATGGCTGTTATAAACACAGCAAAGCCAAGCAAAACAAAACAACATCAATGGAAAAATAACTAATTTTTATTTGGTGATGACATAGAGTAAAGGGAACCTGTAGCATACATTGTTGGTGGGAATGTCAATTATCACAGTCACTATGGAAAACAATATGATGTTCTTCAGAAAGTTAAAAATAGAACACTGTATGATTCAGCTGCACCAATCCTGGGGGTATTTACCTGAAGGAAATGAAGTTAGCATGCAAAAGAGATCCCTGCATGCCTGTGTTTATTCTGGCACTATTCCCAATAGCCAAGACATGGACCCAACCTAGGTGTTCATCAACAGATGAAAGGTTAGAGAAAATATGGTGTATATACACAATGGAGTATTATTCAGCCATAAAGAAGAATGAAATCCTGTCATTTACAGGTAAATGGATGGGACTGGAAGATGCTGTGTTAAGTGAGATAAGCCAGACACAGAAAGGCAAATGCTATGCGCCGTTTCTCATCCATGGAAGATTGAAAAACAGCTAAAGTGGGACTGTTGGTGAAGGGGAAGGACGATGGGGGTGGGGTGGGGTGGAGTGGAGTAGGGTGGGGGTGGGAGGTAATGGGAGAGGAGGGAGGGAGTGGGAGGATGGTGGGGAGTATAGATAGGATCCAAGCATGATGTTTGCATGTATGGGGGGGGGAAACCCAGAAACCATAATTTGTATAATTAATATGTAAATAATGACAGTGTTTAAAAACCAGGTTTGCTCCTGAGTGGCCACTTTAATTTTCCTTTACAGTAACAGTCACACTTTTTTTTTTTTCTTGCTGGGGATTAGGAGAAGGAAAAGAAGTGTCTGGTGCCAGGTCTGTTCTGAGCTTCCTTGGCGTAGGAGTTGGCTGTTTGGATTTCTGTCCGTCAGTCTGTAGAAAGAGGAAGAACCCCACGGGTTCTGGTTGGTTCCCCTCCACCCCACTATCTCATGAGTCTGGTATTTCTCAGCTGTCCAACCACTGGGACCCCCTCCTGGTGTTTTGTCCTAGGCTTGCACCCTGTGGATCCTCCAGGCCCCGGATTCTGCTCTTGGCCATGTGTCTGTGGACTTGCTTTATTCAATAAATCTGTGGAACTTTCTCACTTTTTATGTGGTTATGGGTTTATACCTTATTTCTTTTTCATTCCTATCATTTTGTGGGTCTTTTAGAAATAACAAAAGAAGAAAGCATGTGGCCAACCTTGCATTTTTCACTGGTGGATATAGTCATCTGAGAAGTACTGCAATAGGCCTTTTCCTATTTTTCTGTTAGTTCTTAAAATAAGAAAATTAAACAATGAGTTCTTGGGAATACTTGGAAAATGTTTTAAAAAGCCTGTACATTTCTTCAGCTGTGTCCCTGGATTCAGGAAAATCCTGGCATTTCTGTATATATTCATGGTTACCAAAAGTTTGTTACTTTGGATTTAGTCAAATCCTTGTCTGTTAAAAAATTTATCAACAAAAATATGAAAGCACTTGACTATTTTTAGGCATTGCATATTGAACTTAGAGTAGAAATCTGCTCACTCTTTGTTTAATTAAGGTAATTAAAAATGTCTTTTAAAGTTGGAGACATGCAATTAAAAGATGCATTGGATATTAAGCATTTTGTTCAACTTAAGTCATATAAATGCCTGTGAATTCACCAGTCTTTTGATGTAGGCTAAAAGTGTCTTAGAGGCAGTCAGCTGATGAGAGTTGTTAGCTAGCATTTCTACATAAGCAATAGCCAGGGTTTTTGGTTTGGGTTTCTTTAGAAGTGAAAGGAAAACTGGAAGAAACCCATGAAGCAGGCTTGATGTCAGATGTTCCATTACTTTCCTGGTTATTTATAACCTTCCATACATCATGCTAGCGGTTTTTCTTTTCATTGCCCTGCATCTTTTCAAAGCTTGTGTAGTGTTTCTCGATGATACCTTTCTTCATGTTCATGTTTTCTCATAAATCTTACATCTGGCTCTCGCAGGGGGTTCCTGGAGCACCCGTACATGCTAGAATTCTCGAATGATCCAGTGTCCTTAGAAAGGTGAAGTGTTGCTCTATACCCTATGCACATCTTCCTGTAGATTCCAACTTATCTCTAGATTGCTTATAACACCTAATACAATGAAAATGCTCTGTCGGTGTTTGTCATGCTGTATTGTTTAGGGGACAACGACAAGAAAAATGTTTAGTGCAATGCAAATTTTTTGTCCAGCTATTTTCTATCTGTGATGGGTTCAGCCAGCAGATATGGAGATCCTGTGGAGCTGGAGTGCCAGCTGCATTTACATAATATTTAATGATATAATTCAATTACTGTCATAAGCGTGGATGCCTTAAATGGTTGGGAACAGATGTGGTTGAGCCTTGGGAATTGGGGGCATTTGTTTCATGGGGCAGAACTGAGCATTGGACGCTTGGTGTATTTTCCAAGATATGAGGACCTTCTAACCAGCGGAGTTGGTTGAATAGAGAAGCTGGCTGTTGTGGTTTGGATCTGGAATGTTCCCCCAAAGAACTTGTGTTAAAGGTCTTGTTGCCAGGCTGTGGCAGTACTGGGAGGTGGACCCTAAGTAGAAAGAAGTTAGGTCGTCAAGGCTGTGCCCTTGAAGGGGATATTGGGACCTGGGCCTCTTCCTGCCTCCCTCTTTGCTTTCTGACTGCCATGAGGTGATCAGCTTGCTCTCCCACGTGCTCCTGCCATTATGTATTGTGCTGCCACAGGCTCAAAGCAATGGGGCCATGCAACCGTGAATTAAAATCTCGAAATCTTTGAACCAAAATAAACCTTTTCTCTTATAAGTTGACAGGTCTCAGGCATTTTGTCACAGTGATAGAAAGCTGACCCTGGATAAGTCTTTTCGCTGGAACATTCCTTTTCTGAGGCAGATCTGTTTCTACACCATCAACGTAATTAAAAGGGTTTTCTCTCTTCCTATGAATATGAGTCCAAGTGAAATGGTTCTTTAGGGCCTTTCTTGGGCAAGAGGCTTTCTCATCCCCCTTTCAAATGTTTATTATCATTCTCTCATGCCCTGACTTGATTTCCTACTAGCCGAGACCAAATTATAGACCGTAAGTCTTTGTCAAGGTAGAGGCCCGACTCTCCCACCTCTGACAGGGCCACCAGACAGAGAAGCCTTTTATGTACTCTTTTAGATGCTCTCAGTTTCAAATTTATCTCTGAGGAACAGTGAAAGCTAATTTGTCAAAGGTAATTTACTGCGTGAATTTTCAGTGGAGGAAAAAAGCTCCCCCAAAGGTATCTCTTTGGGGAAGAATCTGGATGTATAACGAGTCTTTGGATCCTGGGATTCAGCTGCTCGCTGCTGGATAAATCACCGAGCTGTCAGCACAGCCGTCTGGGCCCAGTGCCTGACCGTGGAGGTGGGTGTGCGTCTGCGTCAGATGGGCTTCATGCGTCTCTGCGATTGCAACAGAGGGCCCTGTTGCACCCTGGTGCTCCTGCTGGTGGCTTTTGAATCCTCTTGCCAGAGAGAGCTTCCTGTGGTTGGCGAAGGGAGACGTGGGCCAGATACAGGGAGTTGGTGTGCAGTTCTGTCTATACACAAAATGATGGAGGAGGGGAAACCCAGCCGTTATGCCCTCCTGCAAACAGACACGTGGGGCCTGAAGGTATTGGTGAGGACCAGCCCACAGGGGTTGGACATGGAGAATGCTTGATGACGACAAGATGATGGTCTGACACAGTCCAGTCTCTGTGAATCCTTAAGAATGTCAGGGACACTGTGCGAAGTCAAAAGTGTGTCACGCCATGGTCAAGGGAACAACTGGCCTAGTAGTACTTCTTTTAGTCGCATGCAAAGCCAACCTAGGTACCTTGATTTTTTTTTTTCTCAGTGTGCAAAGCAGCAGTGTCCGGGTCCCTGTCTTCCCTCAGCAGGCGTCTACGGTGACCCTCACCCTCCTTATTTACGTAGCAGACCTGCTACAGGGAGGTCTTGTTTTTCATATTTCTCTGCTTCTCGCCCAGCTGCTGAGGTTACGTAATAAAATGAACAGCCTGTGTTTTGACAGTGGACAGTGTTGCCTTATCAGCTCCTTGGAATACAAGGAAGGTTTAATATGTTGACCTTTAAACATTCTGGCCCCAAAGTAGCAGCTGGGAAAGAGTGAGGGGACGGAAGAGTTGACTTCCTAGTGACATCAGAGCCACGTGTGCTGATGAACGCAGAACTGATTCTGACCAAGGCCAGGCGTTGCAGAAATCCAGCCCCTTCAAAGCTCACGTCTGCACAGGGAGACATAGTTGCTGGACATAGTGGGAATCTCGGCCTCACTGGCACCTGTCAGAAAGAGTTGCAGCGTACCTAGGTGATAGTTATTCATCATCTTCATCATTCAAGGGGGGGTTCCACGTGGGACAGTGCCAAGCCAGCGGGACTCCACATGCAGTTATGTGAGATTCCATAGAATCAGCTTAGGTGAGGCATCTCTTTTCTGCTCTTTTTCATAAAGTCAAAGAAGGGAAAAACAATATGGAGAAAATGAAATCCCTCTACAGATCTGCTTTTACCACCTCTTGTGTTGCAAGAAAACAACGGCTCTATAACGTAGAGGGCGTTTGAAAAATGATAGAGTTTTATGCCGCCCAGTTCTGGGCCGACGGGGTTCTTGCTTGGGCTCTCTGTGAT
Source organism: Marmota marmota marmota (assembly GCF_001458135.2). Taxonomy (NCBI): domain Eukaryota; kingdom Metazoa; phylum Chordata; class Mammalia; order Rodentia; family Sciuridae; genus Marmota; species Marmota marmota. The sequence goes on from NW_025999926.1 coordinate 404,018, forward strand.
GGAGCCCAGGTGCCAGCTGGGGCCAAAGGCACCGGAAACCCAGCTGGGCTGGATGTCCAGGGTGGCTCGCTGACACGCTTGGCTGATGCCCGTGGTCGGCTGGGGGGGTGATGGTGGGGTCCTTCCACCCGAGGGCCTGTGGGTGACCTCTGGCAGCATGGTGGCTGGAACTCTCTGAGAAGCAAGTATTTTAAGGCAGACAGTGGTACTGGACAGTCACAGGTTTCATTCAGAACAGGTACGGGGCCACTCTCTTTGTCTTCTGAGGGTGACAGCAATCATAGGCCCACTCTGATTCAACAAGTGAGAAACTGGACTTCAGCTCCTGATGGGGAAATACCAGGGACGCCGTGTAGAAGGGCCCGTGAGATGTAAGTGTTACAGCCGCCTTTGGGAAACAGCCTGTCATGAGATTGAAAAATAAGATTCAATGTAGATTCCCTTTGAAGTAGGCGCACACACACATATTTATATTATCGTAGTGCATGAACGTGGTCTTCTGATCTTAGTCTGATTCATGCATTCATTCACCCTTCGTAATGCCTAATGGCCAATAAATGGCAAGATAAGGAAGATAATTAGAAGGAGAACAAGACACACAGAGTGACATATAGACCAGACAGCTGGGGGGAGATCCGGGTGTAAACAGTGAAGGGGAGCTGGCCAGTGGGGAGAGAGAAGGGAAGAGCTCTCTGGTGGAGCTCCCTGGGGAGAGGGAGGCTGCAGAACAGCCCACCTCAAGCCAACCTTTCTCAGCCCAGGAAAGACGGTGAACAATTAGCTTGGAGCCTTGTAAAGCCATCCAGAGCTTCTCTGGCAGGAGAGTCCTCACACCTGGATGTTTGTGCCTCTTTCCAGAAGGTTCTGCCCAAGGATCGTTTTCAGTGTTGGTGCGAATGGCTCTTTGCACTTGCGTTTGGACCTATGGGAGCTCTGGTGATAGCGTTCCAGGAGGTAAAGGATGATTCTGTCGGGAGAGTTCTTGACCCCACGAGTGTCACTAGAATAAACATTTCCCCCAGGTGTTTAAAAAGATTCTACACCCAGATCAAGGTTTCCCTTTCCAGGCAGTGCCACTGCTGTGGCTTGCGGCTGCTTGCAGACTGTGAAATAATGCAGTCCAGATTTGTGCAAGTAGGAGGGCTCTTTTTTTTCCCCCCATTTACACTTTCAACATTTTATATTTCATTTAATATTAAAGATTGCTTTTGCTCTTGAATTGCTTTCAACATCATAAAAAGATGTTAGTGTTTCATAAAAGTGATGTGGCATGTAGGTGCTCAGGAATTGAGAGCCTAACAGTGAGATAGAGCCATGAAAATAAGGGAAAAGTGAACGGTACATCCATTTTCCTTTGTTAAATTGGTTGTGTGTTGAAGCCCAGGCTTTTGGGGGGCCCCAGGGAAAGTTGCTATGGAGACCAGGTCTGGTCATTCTAGTCCTTAGACAGCTGGTACCCTGACCTCTGGCAGCCTGCCTACCTGACCCCTTCTGGCTGTGGGCTGAACAAATTTCCTTGGTTTTAAAACAGGGGCTTGAGGCAGATTATAGTGTTCTACTGTTTGGGCAGTTGGGATCAATCAAGGAAAAACACAGTGTTTCCATATTTAATGACTAAATTATTCAAGTAATGACTTAGATCAGGGGTTGGCAGACCTATTCCATAGAGGACTGGAGTGTAGATAGTTTGGGCATGGGGGACACAATGCTGGCTCTGTGACCAGCATTCCGCTCTGCTTGGCGGTATAAAAGGAGCCAGGGATAATACGACAACCATATGTCCTATTAGAATGTCGTGAGTATGTTTGATTTTCCTATGCCAAGGGAGCTGACTACTAACTGGATACTAGATGTAGGTAACTTTTTAAAATGCATGTTTTATCATCATAGTCTGTGTTCTCGTCCTCCTCCTCCTCCTCCTCCTCCTCTTCTCCTTCCTCCCCACCCCCTACAAGGGTGCGTTAACCACTGAATCACATCCCCAACTCATTTTTATTTTTTATTTTGAGACAGGGTCTCTCTAAGTTGCTCAGGGCCTCATTAAATTTCTAAGGCTGGCTTTGAACTTGCGATCCTCCTGCCTCAGCCTCCCAAGTCTCTGAGATTACAGATGTTCTTTTTCTTCTTAAAACAATTCCTAGGAAAGACTTATACATTTTTAGTTTTGAAATTAATATATAGTAAAATGCCTTTTCAATATACGCTTCTGTGATTTTTTTAAACACAAATGTAGATGGATTTATGTAACTACCGCCAAATTAGGATACAGAATGGTTACATTGTCCCACAAAATTGCCTTCTGATATCCCCCCGTAAGCACCTTTACCCCCAGCCAGGAGCATTAGCAACCAGTGGTCTGTCTTCTGTCCTTGTGATGTAGGACAGATGAGACTGAACACCCAAGGAACTTTTTGGAATCAAGTTTATTTAAACTGCAGTAGTCCAGAGGGTCTAATGCCTAAAAATCTCTGGACCCCAAGTCTGGAAATTCTTTTAGATTTATACTCAGCGGGGTGGTTACATGACAGTGGGTAGGTACATAACAGTTACTCTTTGTCCCATATTTTTAGACTAGAGAGGAGTCTTACAGATTTTTACCAAGAAAACAAAGAGAATATCTTTTGTACAGCAACAAGCTTGAGTTGATCACACCTTTTGTACACAAAGCTGGCGTTTATAAGAAAGAGGAAGCTTTAAACCACACCGAGCTCTCTGCAGAAATCCTGCTGACATTCTTTGTAAAGATCCTGTTGACTAGGAGAGAAGCTTAATTATGGCAAGGGTCTTTTGGGGCTACTTCACTTGTAGAGGTTGTCTATTTGGCAGTGTTAGATAGAGGAATCATGCAGTATTTCCTTTTCCGGGCTAGAGGTCTTTTTGTTAGTTTTCCCCCATGCAGTATAATTATTTTGTCATGTACCTGGGTTGTTACAGGTATCAGTAGTTCATTTCTTTTTATTGCTGCTCAGTATTTCATTGTAAGGTTGTGCCAGTTTGTCCACACACCTGTTGAAGAGTATTTGGGTTATCACTAGACTTTAGCAGTTATAAATAGAGCACTTTCATATACATGTATCGGTTTCTGAGAGAACATGATGAGTGTTCATTTCTCTGAATTACCTAGGGATGGGATTGCTGGGTGATATGTGTTTAACTTAGAGAAACTGCCACACTTTTCCAGAGTGCATTCCCACAGCCATGGATATGGCTTCGGGGTCTGTTTCTTTGAAATATTCTGTTCCACATCCTTCTGGCCTCCATTGTTTGGGGTGAGAAATCTGTAGTCATTCGCATAGTTTTTTCTCTACTAATCATTTGTTGTTTTTCTCTGATTACTAAAGCTTTTTCTGATGTCTTTAGTTTTCAGTTTGATTTATTTAGTGTTTGGGTGTAGATTTCTTTGAGTCGATCTTTTTTGGAGTTCCCCGAGTGTATTTTGTGGCTCTGTATATGATGTCCCAATTTGGAAGTTCTTGGCCACCTGGTTTCACTTTCTTTCTTTCTCTCCTTTTGGGACTTTGGATAATACAAATGTCAGACCATTTCGGTTAGTCCCACAGATCTCTGGTGGTCTCTTCACTTTTTAAATCAATACTTTTTCTCCCCCTCGCCCCAGCTTTTGTCATTTCTGTGGACACTTCTGTCATCTTCATACTGTTCTTGGTATGAAGCCACCCATGGAGGCTTTTCTTCCAGTTATTAGATTTTTTTCATTCTCAAATTTCTGTTTTTTTTTAATAGCTTCTATGTCTTTGCCAAGACATTCCATCTTTCTGTTTCCAAAGTGCCCCTTCTTACTTGTGAACCATAAAATAGTTCTATTGAAGTCTTTGTCGAATAATTTCAACATCTGTAACATCTTGCTGTTGATGTCTATGGATTGTTTGAGATTTTCATAGATCTTTGTAGGTTGAGTTTGTTTGAATGGTGTCCTGGAGATTTTAAATATTATATTTTGGTTATGAGACTCTGGGTGTTGTTTAACATGGATATTGTTCGAAGAGGTGATTGAGGGTTTGGGTTCAGGCTGCAAGTCCCAAAGAACTGTCTGTGTTTGTGATTCCAATGTCACTTCTGCTTTCAAAGCCTTTGTAGTGCTCTTTGGGTCTGTCCCCCATCTGTCCCATTCTGTGCCAGTCTGGGACCTGGGTGGTGCTCTGTTTTGCAGATCTAGTCTCGACATCTGTTTAAAGGCTGTGGGGCACATGCATAGCTTACGGGGTGGTCTTGGGAGTTTGTAAACAATGTCAGGGATCACTGTTTGGAGTCTCTCCCTTATCATCTCCCTGGTACTTTAAGGTTCTTGGGGCTCTTTTTTCAGTCCTCCAGCCAAAAAATCTTGAGTTTTAGTTACTCTGTTCACCTTGACTTTGCCCATGCCTGGGACCAGCAGTTGGAGGAGAGAGACAGGGAGATGGAGAGAAAGGGAGGAAGCAGTGGATCTGGGCACCTCTTGGCCTCCACTCCAGCGATTGCAGAGGTGGGTTCTTCCCCTCAGAATAGTAAGCTCCTGCAGCCGCCAGCTGCCTCCTCCATCTCCACGGCAGAAGTCAGTCACAAGGATGTTCCCTAGGCTTCTTTAGCGAGAAAAGGTACACTTACCTTTCCACCCCACAGGCAGAGCTGGAAGGCTTCTCGGAAGCTCGATCTTCTGTGCTAGCGCCCTTCTGTGAGATTTGGGTTAGTTCAGCCTGGGGGTACTGAGGAGTCTCTGAGGCTGTGTCTTCATTTTCTTTTCAGATTTTCTAGCTTCATTCAGTGGAGAGACGGGTAGAGCGTGCCTACTGCATCTTATCCAGAGCCAGAGCCGTCCGAGTATTTTGATCAGAATAGATTATTTGCAAATTTTATTTCCTCTTTGGCTTTAAAAATGCAACATCAGCAACACCATTTTGAGGAGGATTTGCAGGTTTCAAGGTGTTTTAAGATCCTATCCATTTTTTTTTTTTTTACCTCAAGCAAAATTATCTGTAGGCAGTGGTTTATGATTCCTTTATGAGATCTATCCCATAGAACTTTTCGGGATGATGGGAATGGTTGGTATCTGAGTATGATGGGTGTTAGATTCGTGAGGCTGTTGAGCACTTGAAAATTGACTAGTGGGACTGTAGTTTGAATGTGTCCACCAAATTTCATGTATTAGAACCTTATTCCTCAATGTGACAGTGTTAAGAGGTGGGACTTTTTAAGATGTGACCAGGTCATGAGGGCTTTGTACTCATGACTAGGTTCCTAATGGAAAGATGAGTTCAGCCCCCTTTCCCCCCTTCCTTCTCTTCCTCCTGCCCTCTTTTCCTTTCACCTCCCACCATGGGATGATGTAGCAAGAAGGCCCTTGTCCGACATAGGCCCTGGGACCTTTGACTTCCCGGCTTCTAAAATGGTAGGAAATAAATTTCTGTTTTTTATAAATCCCACAATCTTAGGTATTTTGTTATAGCAGCACAAAAATGGACCAAGACTCATCTTTTAAGGAAGGTTAAACGAAATATTCTTTAATGTTAACTTCAGTGTTAGTAGCCCCAGGTATCTAGTGGCTCCCTTCTGTATAGTGTAGGATGATTATTCTGTTGTGGAAAGCTACTCTTTAAATAGGCAGCTGGCAAATATGGATTTGGGTAGAGGGAAGAACACCTCTGCCTCTTCTTGTGCCAGTTCAACAACACTAGCTGGAGTGTCTTGACTTAGGCAACCCAGAACGAGGCCCGCCCTCCCTCCACCCCTCCACCCCTCCACATCGCTCTTCACTCCACCCTCGNTCCCACCCCTCCACCTACCCCTCCCACCCCTCCACCCCTCCACCCCTCCACCCCTCCACCCCTCCTTTTGTGCTGGTGATGGAACCCAGGACCTTGTACACACTAGACAGACACTCTTCTACCGAGCTATACTCCCAGCCCCAGAAGTGGCCTTTTGTTCCTTAAGTATTGCGGGATTTGGGGCATGCTGTGTGCAGCAGTTGAAAGAAAACATCTTCCATGTTACATTTTTTTGAGGTAGGGCCCTTTTGAATATCATTGGATAATTTAATCAGGCTGTTCCTCTTTCTTTAGAAATCACCTCAGGCATGTTGGCGTGGCCTCTGTGTGAGTTAACTCTTTGATGCTGTGACTAAAATATCTGACAAGAACAACATAGAGGAGGGAAGATTTATTTTGAGGGTTGAGTTCAGCGGATTCAGTTCATGGTAGGCCACTTCCATTGCTTTGGACCTGAGCTTAGGCAGAACATCATGGCAGAGGGTAGTGGTGGGAGAAAGATAGAGTCCCCAGGGCCACCCCCACCCCATGACCTTCTTCTTCTAGTCATGCGACACCTGCCCTTTCAGGACCTCCCAGTAGTTCATTCAGACTGATCCATCCACTGGATGAACTCACTGATGAGATCAGAGTCCTCGCGATCCAGTCTTTTCCCCTCTGAATACATGAGCTCTTGGGAGACAGTCCAGACCCAGCCCATAAGAACTCCTCAGGAAGCTGATAAGCTTTTTCACAATACCACCACCTTCATTCTTACAGCCGAATATCAAAGCATAACTTGGGCCACAGTCTTGTAGCAATTGCTCCTTTAAAGTTAACATGTTTATGGGCCCTTATTTTTAAAATGAGATGCTATATGCCCTTGTTCATTTTTTTTTTAAAGAATTGACAAAGGATTACTCTGCAAAAAGGGATTTTTTTTTTTCATGCTTCGATTAAGATATTCACCTAGTAGCATTTGATTATGTGATATACTCTTAAAAATGAAGTGACTTTTAGGATATTTGTATTAACATCGATGATACATATTAATGGGGTTCAGTGGAATATTTCTGTACATGCACTTAGTGTGTATTGATCAAATCCAACCTCCCTTTCCCCACCTCCCCCAGCCCTTAGTAATCATCATCATCATTATTTTTTAACTTCCACATAGGGGAGAGAACATGCAGGGCTGGTCTTTCTGTCTCTGGCTTATTTGACTTAACATCCTGTCTTCCAGTTCCGCCCATTTTGCTGCTAATGGCAGGGCTTTGTTCCTGGGGCTGAACAGTACTCCACTGCATATACCCCACTTTTTCTTTATTCATTCATCTGTTGGTGGGCACCTGGGCTGATACCCTCTCTTAGCTGCTGTGACTAGTGTCTCAGTACACGGGTGTTCAGGTAGCTCTTTGGTGTGCTGATTTCATTTCCTTTGGATGGATACGCAGACGTGGGGTAGCTGGATCATGCCGTAGTCCCATTTTTAGTGTTTCTGAAGAACTTCCATACTGTTTGCCACAATTGACATATTAATTCACATTCATATCAGGAGTGTATAAGGCTTCCTGTTTCTCCACACCCTCACCACCATTTACTATCAAAATAAGGTGATTCTTCTCTTGTTCTTAGTTTGTCTCCTCCAAAGTAAGTCGCCTCCGTAGGTTCACTTGTTAGGAAAAGTTTATTTGAGCTCACAGTTTGAGAGATCTCGGTCCATGGCTCTTGGGCCTGGTGGCTTCTTGGGCCTGTGGTGGGGCAGCACGTGATGACAGGAGCCTGTGGGGGTGGGTGGGGGAGGAAACTGCTCCCCTTACAGCAGCCAGGACCGGGGACCAATCTTTTAACATACAGGCCTCTGGGGGACACTTATCCAAACCATCACACAGTTTTTCAGCTAAACCCCAAACACATTTTCACAGTTGAGCCTTTTGATTCCTTGAGTTCAGTGCCCATTGATGAACTTAGGGTCAGCGAGGACCTTCATGTGGTGTGTTCCTTGTTGTCCTGTGAAAGAACTCAGGGGGTCTTTCAAGCTCTTGATCGCGGTGTAGCATGATGACTGTATTTGGAAACTGTATTGGAAAACCTCTTAGCTTGGTGAGTGTGTTGGAGATGTTGTAGATCAGGGAGAACTCGGTCGACGCCCTCGCTGCTGAGCAGAACCAGAACGTTTTTTGCAGAGTGCCTGAATGCTGCAGCAGTCCTGTGGCCTTGACTTCCCACTGGAAGAAGCCCATGGGTTAAAGTGTTAAAATAGTTTTATCTTCCCCATTCTCCCCCTTTCCCTTCGGGGCAGATAGAAGGAAGACATACCAGGTCCTAGAACAGCAGCATAAATAAAACACATGGTGCACTTGGATTTTCCCAGAGATGATTTACCTCTTCCTTTCTTTCTGTGCTCAGTTGTGGTGAGAATCATCTCTCTTTTAAGTTAAGTTGTCGAAATTGAGCACGTCCTGAAAACGTCCCACCTGCGTCGAGTCCTTTGGCACGACCTCGGGGAACGTAGGAAGCAGTAGATTCTTGGGACTTCTGCTTGGAAGGAGAAGCCGAGCAAGGGAGCCTGCTCTGGCAAGGTGTCTGGCTCACTGTGGACGTCTGCGGCAGTTTCCCTGCAAACTTCGGCAGGAGAATGATAATGTGTCTGAGTCATAATTAGAGTCGGAGTTCTTGATTACAAGGCTGGACCTTCCCCATGTGCATCCACAGGGCTCCTCTTCTTCCTTGGTCTCTGCCTGGTGTTCAGGGCCCACGTTCCCAGCCTTCCTGGGGGATGGGTGGCTGTGGGGTCACAGTGGGCTGGGGGCAGGGAGTTGAGCTTAAGAGTTTTCTCCATGACAAGATCCAGGCCTGTTCTGGCTAAAATCCAGGTATAAATACAAGAATCCTTTCCCCAGGGCGGTGTCTCGTAACTTAGATAATCTAACAGAAGACGTTGGGTCTTTCAGGTAAAATGAAATCCAGAGAACTCAGATGTGTGCTCTAGGAAAGGAAGTGACTTTGCTCACGAGGACAAGGATGGGTGCCTTACACCTTTAAGGGGACCTTGAACTTGTCCCCTACACCTGCTGCTATCGTTTGGATCTGGAGTGCCCCAAAAGGCCCGTGTGTTAAAGACTTGGTCGCAGGTGGTGATACTGCTTGAGGTGGGGCCTAGTTGGAAGTTAGGTGATTGGGGGTTTGCTCATGAAGGGGATGTTGGAACCCTTTCTCTCCTTTTTTGCTCCCTGGCCACCATAACATAAATAGATTCCCTCCACCCTATACTCCTGCCATGCTATTCACAGGGGCAAATGATGACCGACAGGAACCTCTAAAACCATGAGCCGAAACCAGCCTTTCCTCCTTTTAAGCTGATTTTCTCAAGTATTTTGTTACAGTCATGGAAAGCTGACTCACACACCTGCTGGCCTATGCCTGTTCCCGTCCTCAGCTTGTTTTTCGCCTTGTTTCTGCTTCTGCTTCTTTGCTTTCATTTCTACTTTGTATAGTGCCCGAACCAGTTTCCCTTCCTTCCTTTCCCATTTTCAGCATCTCCATATTAGTCATTCTTATTTTTACACTTTGAGACATAATTGACATACCATGCAAGTCACTGTTTAAAGTAGACAACCCTGTGGTTTTTAGTATATTCAGAGCTGTGCAATCTTCACCGCAATCAATTTTTAGAACATTTTCATCACCCCAGAAACAAACTTTATACCCATTACTCATCACCCCTTCTCCCCACTCTCCTGGCCCTAATCTGCCGCTAGTGTCCTTTCCGTCTCTTTGGATTTGCCTATTCTGCACATTTCCTATGCGTGGAATCATGCCACATGGGATCTTTTGTGACTGGCTTCTTTAAGTGGCATAATGTTTTAGGGCTCCTCTGGGTTACAACCTGTGTCACTGCTTCATTCCTCTTTGTGACTGGACCATATTCCATAGTAGCTATTGATGTATCAGTGTGTAAGCATTTAAACTGTTCCTACTTCGCGGGTAGCAGAATCACCAGGCTATAAGCATTTCTGTCCATAGTTTTATATGTACATATATTTTCTGTTTAAGTTTCTTTATATGTGTATTTTAAAATATTTTTTGTCGTAGAAGGAAACAATGCCTTTCTTTTATTTACTTATTTTTCATGGGTGCTGAGGATCTCACCCAGGGCCTCACACGTGCTAGGCGAGCTCTCTACCACTGAGCCACAGCCCTAGTCCTTCCTTTTTCTTGAGTATTTTCTTGAAATCACTGGGTCACACGCTAACTCTGTTGAACAGTCTGAAGGGTTGCTCGACAGTTTTCTATGATGCCTTTTGTGTTCCCAACAGCAAGCAGTGCATGGGGGTCTTTTCCTCTCCACTGCTTGTTACCACGTGTCGGATGAAAACCGTCCTAGAAAGTGTGAAGTGGTACTCCTAGTTTTGATTTGCATTTCACGGATGGCTAATGATGGTGAACAGCTCTCCAGGTGCCAGTTTTCCATTTGTATATCTTCATGGGAGAAATGACTGTTTATTATCACAGTTCTGATGGTTGAAAGTTCAAGATCAAGGTGCCAGCAAGCTCAGGGCGGTCTTCCTGGTATTTCTACATGCCGGAGAGCGAGCACGCCCGGGTCCCTCTTCCTCTTCTTGTGAGGATGCTTCCTCTGCACCTCCTCATCGCCCCAGGGTCCACCTTCAGATACCATCGCATGGGTGGCGAGAGCTTCACCCACACAGGTCACCTGGAAGTCCCTCATCAAGAGTGTGTTTTGAAAGTGTCTCCTCCCACTTTGTCTTTTCTCTGTCTTGACAATGTCCGTGGAGTAGTCTCCCGTGTTAGTTTTTATGGACTTTGGGAGGAAGGGTCTTTGGCAGGTGACTGTCGGGGCCTCCTGCGACTGTTGTTGGGAAGGCTGCTCTTTCCTCTGATGACGTGTCCTGACGATATTCAGGTGAATCTAACAGGAGGGTTTGTTTCTGGACCTTCGATTCCATTTCTTGTCCTAGATCGTTGGTTGCCATACTCTTCCAGCTTTTCAGAGTTCTGTGTCTTCCAGCCCTTTTCAAGATTGACTTACCTATTATGTGTCCCTTGCATCTCCACGTGAATTTTGGGAGAAGGCTTGTCAGTCTGCAAACAAAGAGTAAAAACCCACTCGGATTCATTATGATGAATCTGTTGAGAGATCCGAGGAGCATTGCCATCTTTACAAATCAAATCTTCCAATCCAAGAGCAGAGAATCTTGTTTTTGTTTTGTTTTTTCCATTTATTTAGTTCTTTTCTCCTTACTTTCTTTCAATAGCATTTTCTAGTTTTCAGAGTGTAAGTTTTTTGGGAGGATTAACTTTATTGCTAAGGGAGTCCGCTGTCTGTACCCATGGGTTTTACCTCCGTGGATTCATCCAACTTTGCATTGAAAATTGCCGCAGTCTGGCTGGGCACAAATGCTGCAGTCTGGCTGGGCACACAATCACGAGCCACCACACAGCTTGTAGATTCAAACAGCAACTCTTTATTCCCGAACTCACACCAGCCGTCTACAATCACGTTCTGGGGAAATCCACGTTCTCTGCCCAAATCCACGTTCTCTGCCCAAATTCACCTCCACTAAGGTATTACAGATAGAAAATGCATTTGGCGTCCCGTGCGGGGAACTTCTGAAGCTTAGAGGTAAGTGAAATTTCTCACCCTTGAGGAAGAGAAAAAAAATGGGTGAACATTTCAAAAAACAATGTGTTATTGTTTTGATTTATTTTGTTTTTATTTCAAGTTGCCTGTTCCTAGAACTTTCTCAGGCAAACTGGGGAAAATGGTTGACTCAAGGTTTGAAGTTGTTCGCCTCCGAGCAAGAGAAATTGTTAGAGGAAGGAGGCACCTCAGTGAGACCAAGAACAGTTAGG
>NW_025999926.1:416314-472568 GCF_001458135.2 Marmota marmota marmota
TCAATTGGCTTGGTGTCGTGGCATTTCTGTATCCTCCTCCCTTCTGCTAGTGATAGTCTAAAATTTGGGGGCCAATGGCTGTATGCTGGACCGGTAGTCAGTGACGGGTATGATCCAATTGCAGTGGTATCAACCTAAGGCAGGAGGCTGACGCCTAAAGGTCAGTTTTCCGATGACGGGTAAGAACCATATGTTGAATTGGACAACCTACCAGGCGCGGTCCTTAAGCCACATTGCTTGTTGTTTAATTAATCAGAAGGGGGGAGATGCTGGGAGCCATTAGCCAAGTAGGTATGACAATTTCCTTGCCAGCATACCCCATGTTGCTTAGTGGAAGGACTCGTGGAAATAGGACATTTTGCAGTGACATTGCAGTTAGGTGACCTTGCTCAAGGACCAGGGTGGATCCGGGATTAGGGTGTTCCCAGTTTAGGATAATCGGGTTTAGGGCGTTACAGGTTTAAGATTATTCCTGCTGGGAATAGGGCGTATCCTGCTGCCTGAGTTCCCCTTGAGTTCTCACGGGATTCAGACAGTATTTTGGGGGGGATAGAAGCCCAGTGGAGGTGAATTTGGGCAGAGAACGTGGATTTGGGCAGAGAACGTGGATTTCCCCAGAACGTGATTGTAGACGGCTGGTGTGAGTTCGGGAATAAAGAGTTGCTGTTTGAATCTACAAGCTGTGTGGTGGCTCGTGATTGTGTGCCCAGCCAGACTGCGGCATTTGTGCCCAGCCAGACTGTGGCAGAAAATATTTGAAAAAAGAAGTTATATCTGTACTAGACACATACAGAGTTTTTTTTCTTATCATCATTCCCTAAACAACAGAGTGAAACAACTATTTATAGAGCTTTTACATTGTATCAAACATTATAAGTAATCCAGAGGTGATTTAAAGTACACAGGGGAGGGTGTGCGTGAATCATATGTAACACTGCTCCACTTTATGTCAGGGACTGGAGCACCTACCCAGTTTGGTACCCATTGGGGAGCCTAGGATCACTTCACTGTGGGTACTTGAGGAATGGCATATACTAATTTCTTTTATTGTATTTATGTATTCATTTATTTGTCTATTTATTTATTTGGCACCAGGGATTAAACCCAAGGGTGCTTAACCATTGAGCCACATCTCCAGCTCTTTTCATTTTTTTAAAATTTTGAGACAGGGTCTTGCTAAATTGCCTAGGACCTTGCTAAGTGGCTGAGGCTGGCTTCAAACCTGCCATCCTTCTGCCTCAGGCTCCTGAGCCAGGTGTGAGCCACCACGCCCGGCTGTAGTTCATTCTTTGTGATGCCAATGATGTCGTTTTCTGAACTTCACGCGTGTACAGAAGCACAGCTGATGGGTTTGTGTTGGTTTTGTGTGTGGTAGTCCACTCGTGCACAGGTGGAGCGCCCTTCCCTCCCTGGCTAGTTCTTCTCCTTTATTTCTGAGAGGGTCCTTCCGTTCATCCAGAGAGCAGGAGCTGACCCCTGGTGGCTTTGGCTTCTGTCACTATCAGGCAGTGTCTGAGCGCTGCAGAAGGCCCCTGTGAGAAGGATGTCCCATCCCTGGCCTGTCACAGCCTTCACTCGGGGTCACCTTGACTCCTCACCCCTCTCTCCTCAGCTGGTGACATTCTTCTTCAGCTGGTCGCTTTTCCGCTGGTCCTCGGTGGGGAGGGCCTGGAACCTGAGCTCTTCTTCATCTTGTTCCATTCCTTCCTGCATCTTCTTCAAACTATCCCAACTGCAGTCTCCACTCACCTCCACTAGGGCCCCCTGCCCCACACGAGTTTCCAGAATGAGCTTCCGTGTCCCCTGGATCCTGGTCCTGGCCTTCTGGATCATGTGTGCCCACTGCCCTCAGAGTGGGCGGGGACTCTGGGTCTTTTGGGTGTGATTTTCGTGGTGATGGTTTTGCCGGGTGGAGGTGTGCGCCCTGATGTGGTCAGACACTGGGCTCTCTCCAAGGGAGAGGTGATCTGAGGAACTCAGTCTAGATGACTCCAGAGGATACCCTGGCCTTCCTTAGACTCTGTGCAGGAGGAAGACGTTTCTAGGCAGGATGGAGTCCAGCCCTGCCTGGAGCCTTCACGTTATACTCTCCACAAGGCCACCAGCCTTCCCAGGCACTGACCAGCCACGGCTCACACTCGGTGGGACCCAGGCCTGCGGACTCCTGAGCCCCTAGCACCTTGGGCTTTTCCAGTGTCTGTCCTTTGTCCTTCTTTGTTGGTGACCTCTGCCTGCAGTCCTGTGATGGCTGGCATCTCCATAGGAGAGATGCCATGGAGCCACGTGCCCAGCCTGATTCCTGGGCCTGTCCCCCACTAGCTGTGGGATCTGAGGCAAATTACTTAACCTTTCTGTGCTCCAGTTTTCTCATTAATCAGGGCCATTGTACGGAGATGAGATGAGATGGAGATGCGATGAGCCGGTTCTCTACGCCGGAAACCTTCTCATTTTTGTTACTTCCTATGAGCTCTAGTGAGCGCACAAAAGGTCTCTTTAAATGAAATGACACAATCGAGGTCTTCCTGTTTAAATACACAGTTTTGCCTCTGTGTGTAGAAGACATAGAGCGTAGGAAGCAGCAGCTCCTAAACTACAGCCTGGCTGCTCGAAGGACAGGCTTCCCAGCTCACCCTGACCCCCAGAGTATTTGATGTCGGCCTGAGACACTGCGCCGCTGCTTTGGCTTCTAGGCATTGGCTCCCAGAGCCCCACTGCTCCGTGGGGTGCGGGTATGCATGTGCAGGCGTGTGCACATGTATGTCCGAACATGTGCATGACTGCATGTGTGCAGACATGTGTCCACACATGTGCACGTGTCCCCAGCCCTTTTCATCGCCCAGGTGAGTTGCCAAGGGTCAGCACCCATCCCCTGGCCAGCCCTCCGTGTGGGGCAGGGGAGCCCAGGTCGAACGGCTTGATGTACTGAGGTCTTTGTTCCAGGTGCCTCAGTGGATCAGGTCCAGCCTGACCTTTGTTTCTTCTTCCCTCTTCGGGACTAGGACCGGATTCTGGGTGGGAACCAGCCTTCACTTTTATTTGCTGGGCTTGGCGGCCGCACGCAGGCTCCCTCCTAAATCCGGGGGACCCGTGGGCGAAGTTTCCACCCTCCCCCCTTCTCCACGTTAACCCCTTTATTTTCTCCTGCTCAGTTCTGCAGGATTTATGCTTGATTAAGTTACTCTCTTTTATCATAATTAAAGAAAAATGTGGTGGGAAAGCACTGAAAACTCCGTGCAATGAAAACCAGATTTTGGAACCTGCAGGGAAACAAGGGCCGCCTGTTGCTCGCGGCCCCTCCCCGGGAGACTGATCTGCTGGGAGCTGTGGCCAGCAGGGAACTTAAGCTCCCAGGGAGGAAGTCGCCCAGCCCTGGCTCCTGCCCAGAGGATGGCAGGAGGCGGTGGCACCGCCTGGGCTTGTCCCCCTTCAGCCTGGGTCCGCAGTCTGCTCCTGAGGGCATTCAGGGAGTGACCCTGCAGGCCTGGCTTTGCCAAGGCCCTTCCCCTGGTGCCTGCCTGTCTCCTGCCTCAGAGCGCGAGCCAGCTGCAGCTGCCTTGGTTCCTCAGCGTGGGTCCCCACCCTCCCATCCTCCAACAGGCAAGGCTGTGTAAGAGTCCTGCCTCCGCCCCAGTGCAGGAGGCCCCCAGTCAAGTTGGCCTTGGGGTGGTCTCTGCAGAAAGAAAGATGAAGCTGGACGGGGTGGCGTGGGCCTGTCGTCCCAGGTACCCTGGAGGCTTAGTGAGATCCTGTCCCAAAATAAAAAATAAAAAAGGGCTGGGGCTGGGGCTCCGCGGTTAGGCACCCCTGGGTTCAATCCCTCGTATCACAAAAAATTAAAAAAGGGGGGAGACAGCCATGCTGTCGTGCATGAAATTGTCTCTCTGCGTGTGGAATTGAAACAAAAACGCTTTGATTTTCAGAGTTAGGTGGGGAGGGGAGGACGAGAAGCCGGAAGGAAGGGACGGTGTCCCGTGGAACCAGGCTCCTGTGGAGTCACGCAGTGCATCCAGGAGTGTGGTCTCCCTCTCCTTCTGCCACAGTGCACCGGAGTGTGCCGGGTCCCCTGACGGCATGGACAGTTCAGGGGTGGGAGTGAGCACGGGTCCTGGAGGCCCAAGGTCGGGGTCCCTCCCATTCACCAGTAGCACAGTGTTGGGCGTGCGATGTAGCTGAGATTGGTGGAATTTGCTCCTCTGTTGCAAATGCTAAAGGTGACATTGCGGGACTCCCATGGTGACCGTAGGAGCTTGCACATACAGCACGTGGAATGTGGGAGCATCGACTCACCGTTAGGAATATTCACTGTTTCAGGAAATGACACCTCAGAACGGGGTATTGGCTTAGTGTTCTAGGGCTGCCACAGCCAAGTGTCCCTGACGGGGTGCTTTAAATGACAGAAATTCCCTCACGGTTGTGGAGCCTGGAAGTTCGAGGTTCAGGTGTCGACAGGGTTGACTTTCTCTTGGGGGACCTCTGTCACTTATTGATGCTGTCTTTTCCCCGTGTCCCCTCTTCTTATCAGGATACTGGCTAACTCAGATTGAGGCTCATCCGTGTGATCTCATTCTGTCATATTTTCTCTTTAAAGACTGTCCATATGTAGTCCCATTCTGAGGATACTGACGGTTGGGACTTCAACAGATGAATTTGGGGAAACACATTTTAGCCCATGACAGACATGTAGCTTAATTTGCAAGGTTTTATTACTGTCATTGACATATTTATAGATTAAAGATGTGTTAGTCACTTTTCATTACTGTGACAAAACACCCAAGATAATCAGTTTATAAGGAAGAAAAGTTTAATTGGGCTCAAGGTTCAGTCCATGGTCAGTTGGCAGTACCTAGTGGTGGGAGAATGTGGTGGAGATGTTCGGTTCTTAATGGCAAAGAACAGGGGGCTGAGGTCCCACACATCTGATAACCTAACTTTGCCCCAGTAGGCTCAGCTTCCAGAGGTTCCACCACCTCCCAGTAGCACCATAGTCTGGTGACCAATCCTTTAGCCTGGGGGCCTTTGGGTGCCATTCCAGATCCAAACTATGACGGAAGATCAATTCCTTTTCTTTCAGATTTTATTTCTTTGCGTTTTCTTGGGCACTACTCTCCCTAGCATTGCTCCATTATGTGGGTGACCCCTGCAGCCTGTTCACTTGTGCCTTTCCAAAGCCCTGAGCCCCAGATGGAGAGGTCCCTGGTGCCCTGTCCAGCAGGAAGGTTTATCAGACTTGATTACAGCACTGGGTGCTGCCACCCCGAACCCAGGCTCTGTCCCAGGCACAACCTCCCCTCCTCCCAGCTCATGGGACATGCAGGGCCCTCAACCTGCCCGCCCTCCTCGTGCCATTGGCCAGCCCCAGCCCTGGAGGACCCTTGCTGGCTGTGGTCTCTGGCTTGGCCTGGGCACCTCACGGCAGGGTAGTCCGACCCCGGAGGCCCTGGGTCAGTGCCCTAGATGGGTCTCCATGGTAATTATCTTTGTCCTTGCACTCAACTGGCATTTCTCAAGTTCCCCAATGGAGTTGACAGGCAAGAGGAATTGGAAGGGCAGCGAGCACGTGGCCAGGGTCGGGGGGTGTCTGCTGAGCTGCAGGTAGGATGGAGGCTACACGGGTGGCCAGGCCTGCGTCAGTGGGGAGGGCAGAAATCTCCCCCTTTGCTCTCTTCAGAGAAGAGAGAACCCTCCAGAAGGGAGACTCAGTTCCTCGGCCCCTCCCTTTCCTTGTCCTCTCCCTTTCTGGATGGACAGGGAAGATTTCGTTTTCAAAGGATGGTTTCTCCATTTATTTCATGGACCCCATTTTTTTTCCCAATATCTTAGGGACTTAAATCTTCTTGCATGTATTTTTTTAAATTTGGAACCCTGCCCTCTCCCCAGTATTTTTCTACATTTAGATAGGTTCATATTTCCCACTTTTGGGGAAAACGTAAAATCGGGCACTCCATGCCTCTTCCAGGGAGCCCTCCCGGAAGATCTGTCTCTACGGTTCTGGGGTCAAACCCGGGGCTTCACACAGGCTAGGCAGGTGCCCCACCATGAGCTGCCGCTCCAACTTCCTGCACTGTATTTTGGATGTACCCTCCTCTGTACCATGTGGGACAGACTTGCTACTGTACAGCAGTCATAGCTGCTGTTAGGAGATATAAAACTAGTCTCAGGAAAACCAGAGGTCTGTGAAGGGCCTGGTCAGCTTACTTGATAGGTCAGAATGTCTACGTGAAACAGATCCTTTTTTCATTTTTTGATTTAACTTCACCACTGTCACTACTACTGTTATTGTTGTTGTTGCTGTTGGAAGGGTTTCAACCCAGGGTCTCACACACAAGCTGAGTGCATATGCTCTATCACTGAGCTGCCCCCCCCCCAGTCCCAAGCATGCATTTTTAAAATGATAAAACTGTTATTAGTTGTGGTGCATTCCGCTGTCTGCGTACAAAATGTCAGGAACTCAGCTGAAAATCAGCTAAGAGCCGATTTGGGGAGATCACAAGTTGACTGGATTCAGGACCCACTTAGAAATAGGAGTGGCAGAAATAGGTTGTATATGTATTAAAAAGCATTTAGTAAATTTAGGTAAATCCATGTAAAGTTTTAAAGGAAAAAAAATAAGAATGGCATTTTTATAGACCTGCAGTAAACCATGAGAACAAGTAATGGGGGTACGGGGGAGCCCTGTTCACAAGAGCAGCAAGACCATTTGGATCAGACACTGAGGAATGATCCAGCAGACTTCATCAGATTCTTTGAAAGCAGATCAGAACCTGGAGAGGAAGAGGATACTGTTGGATGGGAAGTCATGTCAGAGAGAGACCGGGTCTCCTGAAATTAGCTATGGATTTAATTGCCGCCATTAGTACCCCAGTATAAGTTCCTTTATAGAACTGGGCTTGCTATTTCTAAAATCCATAGAACGGATCGTGAGCAAGAAAAACCAAATTAATTGTGGTGAAACAGATCAAACAACCATAATGAGAACCTCAAAATGTGTTGCAGTAATTAGACAAATAGAAGGAATAGGTCACCCACAAAAAAGCCCATGGGACGTGGGGATTTATTAAATAACAAATGTGACTTTTCAATCAACGATGGGTAAATAATGCAGTTTCTAATCAGTGGTGTTGGAATTCTTGTGCATGCTTTGGGGGAAAAGATCATGTTAGACACGTGCTTCCTACCAGTGACCCCAGAAACACAGAGAGAGGAGAATTTGTTTCTGGTGTTGAGGTAAGAAAACCATTCTTACATAGATCAGCAAGAACTGTAATAGAAAGTGTAGCATATTCCAGGCCCTCTTCTCCGATTCACAGCATTTTTTCTTTTTCTTTTTAGTTCTTGCCTCCTCCTTACAGAGACCCTTGTGGTTGTGCTGGGCCACCCTGATAGTACAGTATCATCTGCTCAGTTCAAAATCCTTGATCTGGTCACCTCTGCAAAGTGCCTTTAACCTTGTTAAAGGAAAGATGCTCGTAGGTTCTGGGCATTTTTGGAGACTGTTATCTCTCACTCATACTATATCAGGAAACATAAAGGCAGTTATGATTCTCAGCAGAGTTTAAGGTGGGGGTATGAGGAAATAGGCATTTTCATAAACCGTGGAGTATAGGTTGGTACATGCACTTTAGAGGGCACAAACTTCTTGAAGTCATGGACATGTGTACCCATAGACTCCTTCCATGCATATTGATTTTGGGCCCACAGAAGCATGTTCAGAGATATTCATGAAGAAACATTAGCCAAGTGTTTATTGTTTTTGAAATGGCAATAAAAGAAACAAGCAAGCTCCCAAATGTGTTATATTTGTATTAGGGAATATTATATGGCAATGAGTAAAAATGAAGACACCTCTTCAGGATCTTCAAGTTTATGGCTCAGAAAAAAAATCACTTGCAGTGATACTATCTAGGGAAAAAGGTTCACTCCAAACAACCTATTCCTATAGGCAAAGTGGAAAGCAGACATGGCAAAGTCCTAACTGGTTATGTTTAGGGAGGTTGGTGTAATGTCCAAAGAGTGTCAGCTTTATCTACATATGTGATCCAAGAAGGGAATGTGTTCTCATTTTACTTACAGAGTATAGAACAAAGTTCGAAAAAGAAAGGCAGCTTATTTGAAGCAGAAGGTCAAGGTTTCTATAGAGCTCTCCTGGAAGTGTGGGTCCTTCAGCAACCCTGGCTTTAGGGCCTCACGTTTTATATGCACACAGCCCTGAAGCCTGGGGTGGGGGCTCAGGTCTGGAGCAAATGACTTTTTCTATTTGCCACCCTTTACTTTCTGCCTCCTGCCCCCTTGGTCTCCTGTTCTCCTTTTCCAATCCTGGATTCATGTCCCTGTTAAAATCAAGGAGGGCATGGGAATCCTGTGTGACTAGGCTTGGGATAGGTATGAATCAGCTCTATGTTATTATAATGAAATACCTGGGATAATTGAATTATAAAGAGAAAATGGTCAATTTGGCTTAAAGTCCTGGAGATTCCACTCGTGTTGCTTTGAGCCTGTGGCAAGGGAAGCCATCATGGTGGGAGCGCCAGGTGGAGCAAACTGAGGGGCAGGAAGCACAGAGCCAGTCTGAGAGGCTGAGCCCCACAGTCTCTTGCAAGGGCACAACCCAGGAACGTAAAGAACTCCCCCCAGGCCCACCCCCTAAAGGTTCCGCCGCCCCCCCTTAGGGGCATCCGTGGACCTTGGGTGGCGTTGGGCATGCAGACATAGCCAGCTGTGGAGAGGAGTGGATGGGGACTTTTCTTGTGATGCTGCTGACGTCTCAGCCCACCAGAGCTAGGGTCAGGGTTAGACAATTAAGATTAACATGGGAAATATGAATATTCGTAAGAATGTGCTTGTGAAAATATGCATGAAAATATATATAATTATACAGGATCTGACACAGGGAGAAGTGAAGTGTGAGTCCTATGTGTATACATTTTGTAAATATATAAAATCTATTGTAATATGTATGCAAATCAACATTAAAAATAGAAAATAAATGTCCAGATACACCTCAGAATCCATATTCGTGTACATGGATGTAAGTCACACGAGTTTTAGATATGGAGGTACGGAAGGTACAAATTTTGTACTGAGCTAGGGTCAGGGTTAGAGAATTGAGATTAATATGGGGAAATATCAATATTCATCAGAATGTGCTTGTGAAAATATGCATGAAAACATGTATAAACACCAGGATCTGACACAAGGAAGAGTCAAGTGTGAGTCCTGAAGGCCCCCCATGGGATGGCCGGCCAAGGTGACTGGCAGCTGACCCAGGTCCCATCATCACCTTCAAAGGAGCACGGGTTCCAGTGTGCAGGAACTGAAGTGCCAGTCGTCTGATCTGAGAGCATGTGGAGGGTGGCCGCCAGGGTCCTGCAGACTCACGGATCTAGGGTAAAGAATTCTGATTTTCCTAGAAAAAGAAAGACTCGTAGTTGCTTCGAACACAAAATACTGTAGAGCGTTTCTTTCCTTCATGCACTTTTCTGGACATCATGATAAAAATGTCCCCAGCTCCAGGTCAGTCTGAGTCCAGCACAGTATTATCAACCGAAGGCTTATGTCCAGTTGTCATTAAAAAAAATAAAACTTCAGCCAGATGGCTAAAAAGTGAATGGCACCCAGGAGAAGCCTGTGGCCTATGTATCCAGGTCCACGGCCCTGATCCCGTATTTCTGGAAAATTAGCAGAGTTTAGTTGTGATCTCCCGCCTCCAGGTACATTCCCATGAATACTTCCCTCTCCATCTGGACCTGCAGGGGGTTCTCAGGAAAAAAGTTCTTTGCTGGCTCATTGAGCAGCATTTTCGCTTGATTGGTTGGAACCGGCGTGCCGACATCATTAGAAATAGAAACCAAGAGAGAGCATCCAGCCAACACGTTCGCTTGTCTTCCTTTTCCAGAAAACACATCCGTCCCTTCAGTGAGAGAAGACTCAAAGTATCGTCAGTCTTTTGCCCCAGGTGATAAACCTCTTCAAGTCTCTGCTTGCTCTGAAAGATTCCACAATATAAATAACTTTTTTCTTCCACGGGCTCATCTGTTTTCCATTTCGGGGCCGGGTTGGACGGCGCAGGGCGGGGGAGGCTGGCGGGCTGGGAGCTCAGCTCCAGCGGGCTCCTGCGCCCTTCCGTCCTGGAGAGTGAGTTCATGGGTGTTTCTTCCAAGATCAAACACAGACTCCCGTCCGGCCCAGCAGAACAGAGCTCCAGCTCCGGGGAGTGTCAGATTTGGTGGCAGCGGACGGGGACGGGAAGGGTGTCTCTCTGCTTGCCATCAGCCCCAGCTGGCCTGGGCTGGGTGGCGTTCGCAGCCCAGGCCTCCCACCCTGAGCCCTGGCACGTTCAGTCCGGAAATGAGAAAACAGCCCCGGAGGGGGAGAGCTGCCCTCATCCAGTCGTCGAGGCTTGTGTGTCCAGAGCGACCTTGAGAGGCTGAAATTGTTTGGTGGAAGCTGACGGAGCGCTGTCTCCTGTGTCTCCTGTGTCCTCGGGTCCCCCGACATGGGAAGTGGGGGATCCCATTTGGGATCCCTTTCTAGGACAGTATTTGTGCTTCTGTGTGGCCTTAAAATGAAACTTCCTTCCTTTTAATCAATCAATCAATCAATCAATCAATCAATTTTTGGTGTATGGCACATGAGGCTATTTGGGGACTTGGCCATATCTTGTGTTCAAAGGACCAACTCTGGAGGTCGGGGGATGGTAGCTGGGCCTACGGCCTTAATCCAGGTGTGAAACTGGAGTGACCACTGGCCCTAATGAGAGGTCCAGGAAGACGGGAAGGTGGCTTCAGTCGGGTCAGGAGTTCCTTGGTGGTGACCTCTTTTCCAGCTCGCAGCCATTGGTAGAGCTGGCGCACGCTGATACCTGGTGCCTCTCGTGTCCTTCCTCTGCTGAATTACGCTTTGGGGGAAGGACGGGGTCACGCCCACCTCAAGCCCAGACCCCTTCCTGGACTCGTGCCCCACCCTCCCCACTCCCCTGCTCTACCCCATGCTGTTGGTGTCTTTGGGCCTCACCTGAGCTGTGTCCTCCTTGTTGGTGTCCTCAGCTCTGCTCTGGGGTGTCTTCACACCACGCCCTGTGGTCACTCCTGGTGCCGGAAGGGCACTTTATGAACGACAGTTAATTCTGGGGATGCAATTCTGTTCCTGAGGTGATGGAGATTCCAATTCCATCCCCCTTAGAAGGTATCAGAACAGTAAATTAAAATAATAGTCTTCAGTCCGTGGCTTTCCAGGGGTCTTTTCCAGACCTCTGGAGTTCAGAGGGAGGACCAAGAGGCCAGGCAAGATGGGAAACCCAAAGTTCCTCGCCCACTTGAATGGACGGTCCCATTGCACTTTGGATAGTGAGGTTTTACCCGAGATTTCCTTTAGAATGTTTCGGTTCTCTGCAGAGAGAATGTCTGTCTTGGTCGGCTTGGGTTGCCGTAATAAAGTGCCACAGACGGGGTGGCTTAAAGAACAGATGTTTATGGCTCACAGTTCTGGATGCTGCAAGTCCAAGGTCAAGGTGTGGGCAGTTTCAGCGTCTGGTGGGGGCTTTCTTCCTGGATGGCAGCCTTTTTCTGTATTCTCCCGTGGCAGAAGGAGAGGGCACTCTGCTACTCTTCCCGGTTTAGGAAGGGGACCAGCCCTACGGGATCTGAGTCCTCCTTAGGGCCACATTTAACCTTTATCACCTCCTTATCACCCTGTCTTCAAATATAGTCACATTGGAGTTTGGGCGTTAACATAGTTGGTAGATGGGAGAGAATGACTCCAGTCATCTACACCAAAGTCTGAAACCCACTGTACAACATTATGGGTTGTTTTATTTTATTTTTTCCCCCTGGGTGGCTAAGGATTGAACCCAGGGCCTCACAAATGCTAGGCAAGATCTCTACCACAGAGTGACATCTCCAGCCCAGCACTCTTAGTTTTGAGACGAAAAGACTGAGACTTCTCTAAGTCATCCAGATGGAGAACAGCAGTTGTGCACCGAGACTGTCCCTCCCCAGAACAGTAGTGGGTTGTCATTGTAAGAGCCCAGCCAGGCTGTATCCCGGGGAGTGGTGTCCCTGTGGATCCTGTTTGTCCCGGCAGCCACCCGAGACCGTGACCATGTTGTCTTCTGTGATTGCTTTTTCTGCTCACTGCTCGTTGGGGGATTGGGATAGTGGTTGCTTTGGTGTATACATTTGTCAAAACTCATCACAATGAACACCTAAGGTGGGAGCATCCGGTAGAAAATTAGCGAATTACCTCCCCCAGTGGAGTTGAGTCTAAGCTGGGCCTTGGTGTGAGCAGTGTGGCGTGGGTGTCTGTGAGGGGGTGAGAGCATTCCAGGGGCACCAGTTGGGGACCCCCTGGAGATGCCCCGCTTGGTTCCCACGTGGTAGTTGAGTGGGTGAGTTTTGAGTGAGGATGGCATGGTGATGGTTGGCTGGGTTACATGTTTCCATGCACATTTTCTGGCCTTGGGGGTCACCCCGTGAATTTGTCTGGGCCTGCGATTTGGGGGAAGGCATGACCTTGTAGCCCTGGCTGGTGGCACCAGCTCCAGAGAAGACAGCCCTGGAATGTCAGAGCCTGGCTTTCCCAGGACAGGCTCCGATTGTGGGCTGCGTAAACCTGACTCAGGGTAGGGTGGGTGTCCAGAGGTTCTTGTGTCACTGCCCAGAGGGTCCTTCTTGAGGAAACCTCCTCTTCCTGCCTTGAGCACCTGGGGGTAAGGGGGCAGTTCCTGGCCTGCCGGGAAGATAGAGTCTTAAGGAGCTGCCCCTGCTCCAGCAGATGGCTGCTAACGTCCCCTAGATTTGATCGGCTTCACAGTTTTGAACCGTGGCAGGGATGCATTTTGCTTTATTTAGCAATATTTTGCAAAGCAAGAAATGGTTACTTTAAATGAGGACACATGTGTGGAAAATTCAGGAATGATCCCTCCCCCTTCCCCTCTCCAGCCCTGTCCCACCGGATCATGGGAGGACCCCAGGGCAAGTCTTCTTACTCTGCATGCAGCTGAGGTTATGGAAAATCATTGCTAGATGCAGCGCATTCACCAGGGTTCTGCATTTTGTTTCAGCTTTCCCAGTCGCTTAGGTTCTATTGGCAGAAACCTAGGACGATGGTGATATCCCATCAGGGGTGGCGATGGACCCTGCTGGTGGCCCACTGTTCTCTCTCGGAAGGACTGAGACTTAGCCTTAGTCTCCTCATCTTAAAAACTAAGACTGCGGTACAGGGAATGTTAGGTCAGAGTTGTGCCCCTTCAAACTTGTGTGCTCTCTCTGGGCACGAAGACATCTTGTTATTTTGCAAACAGCCCAGAGATCTCAACTAAAACAGCTTGCAAGACAGCAGTTGGCAAGAAGCGAGAGGTGTCTGTGGGCCTGGCCGCTCCTCACACAGGAACAAGCGCTCGTCTCTGGAGGCAGCGAGAGCTCAGCTCACCTCACCCGCGTCCTGGAAGAGGCCCCCAGGAACCAGCAAACAGTGTTTCTTTGTGCTCTGGGCTCCCAGGACAAATGAACCGGAGCTGGTAGCTAGCAGTCTCGCCACCAGGCAGTGGTTTAAATCAAAATAATCACTTTAAGAAACGGTAGGGAACCTAGCTGGAGAACTATTTCCTCTGCCCTGAAACACTAAAACCCTCTGATTTATGCCGTTGGCTCCGGGCAGCTGGCTGAAACGTGCGCAGCTCCAAGTTATGACGGCCCCCTCCCCTTCATCCGCCCCGCTGCAGGGATGAAAAAACGCTTAAGAAGGAGAGTTTTTAGTGCCGGAGAGTGGCTGTTGAAAGGCCCTGCTCTGCAGGGAAGTGGCGATCGCAGGTGGGGTGTGCAGACAGCCTGGCCCTGCAGCCCGGGCTGGAAGCAGCCGCGTTGGTTGGGGTTCAAGTGAAGGCTCTTAGAAAAGCTGCTATGCACCTCTCAGGAAGCAAAGTCAACTTGAATGCACTTCGGAAACTGGCCTCCCTCAAAGAGAAGCCAAAGCAGAGTCGAGCACGCAGGCTGATGTGTCCAGAGCTTCAGAACTTGGGCTTTGACAGGGGCCTGCTGTCGCAGCTCACCCCACAGGTTCCTGAGTGGCCTTCCACGGAGCAGGGGTGGGTTTGGGACTGGCTGCTGAGTTTCTGGGAAAACAAGTCCAGGACAGAAGGGACTGTCTTGATGTGGCCCTTTGGGGCCTTTGACAGGCTTGTGTACCTGGCCTGTTCCAGAGACAGGGTAGGGGCGCTGGCCCAGACTCCGTTGACCTTGGTGCCCCTGGATGGGACCTGTTTGTATTTGGACCTCTCTCCAGGAACCACGTGAGGCTCCCGGGAACCCTGTATTTCCTGTGCCCACCGTGAGGTCTTCCCCTGGCCGGCCCAGCCCTTCACAGCCCCAGCCCCCTCTCCTCTTTTGGACAACCAATCATCTGAGTGACCATGGCTGCTCCCTGCAGCTCTGACCCCTGCTCCCCCTGCCCACGTGAACCCTCTCTTCATAGACGGTTCCTTCCCCTGTTTTAATCACCGTCTTCATCGCATGTGGAGCTCGGAGAGAGGCTTTGAAGGGAGAGTAGCCACGTTGGCATGTTTGCTTCTCATCGTTTTCACTGCGTGTGTGGCAAACCTTGACCATAAAGAAGGCCAGGGAATGGGGTTGACCACCTCTGGGACCCATCCAGCCACCTGGGGACCTGGCCTCCTAGGTGGCCCCAGGTCTCAAGGAGGGGAGTTGGCTGCTATCAAAGCTAGAAGGAAGCCGTCAGCTGTTTCTTCGGCGTCAGAATGAAGCCTTTTAATGAACAGGGACCTGGAGACCGTTTGGTGAGGTCATCGACTCTGGAGTGTGCAGCCAGCGTTTGTTCTTGTCATGGGTCTGCCACTCCAAAGCCCTGGGCTTTCAGGGGGCCGGAGGACTCTGGCTTTCCTCATTCATAAAAGGAGGTTAGAAGAAGGAGGAGGAATGTAATAATGCTACCCTCGGTTGCTGTGGCGTTTTAATGAGGTCACGCGTGCATAGCCCTGGGCAGCTGGGGGTGTTTGCTCACATCCTCTCTGATTGCCGTAGACCTCTCATGCAAGCACCATTATTTTATTACCATCTCCCTCCCCGCTACCTGTCACGTCGCCTCCTCAAGGACCATGTAAAGCATCTACACATCTTGGTGGACCTGGCCTTATCAGGGTGACATTGTTCCTGAGAAGAGCTGCTGGGGGCGGGGAGAGGTCAGCACCATCGCATGATGCCAAGGGGCCTTGGGGCAGCACCAGTGTGGATGTGGCCAGATCATCAAAGGCTTTTTGTGAGCAATTGAAAGAAATGTGCTTGTGAACAGGGAGGAGGTTCCCCCCCATTCAGTGTTGACACCTGGAATGAAAGGTAGCTGAGAATGGGAAACTGGACTAACCATGTCTTCATCTCCAAGTAGCCTGGAGGCCTCACCTGGGAACCTGACAGCTGGCTCCTGACCCTCAGCATGCCCTGACCCTGCAAGACAGACACACACATACCGCCCACTCACACACACCATGCACATCAGCCAGATACCACACCCTCCCATACCACAGTCACACACACACACACCACAGTCACACACACTCGAGTTATACATATACATACACATGCCATACACGTGTATTGCACACAGTACAGACACACATACCTGCACCCCACTCACAGTACATTACACACTCAACATGCAGTACGTGCTCATCACACTCATACACAAACACAGACACACATTCACATACACTTACATATGTGAAGACTACACACAACAGACACATAGATTGCACCTCAGACAACACACACACACACACACACCACACTGGTCGAGCAACACCACGAGTCAGCTGCGGGGACCGGAGGAGGGTTTGGATGAAGAACGTGAGCCCAGGGCTGCTCCTGCCCTCTCCACCATGCCCGCCACCCTGTCTCCCCGGGACGACTGGACCCACTCAGGGGTATAAAGAAGAGTGCAGTCCCTCCTTACAGCCTGTTGTCACACGCTGTTCCTCTGCTCTGCCGGGAGCCCTGCGTCCTGTAACGCGTGAGCACCCTTTACTCCACATCTGTATTGCCGGCCACGTCTGCACCTTGTGTACTGCGGGCCTTGCGCATCTGTATTTTAAGGTCCTTTTTGCTTCTTGGCCCAGGGTTCAGTTACCAGGTTTTCTCCTCTCTACCCAACTGGAGTGTATCCAGTTTTCCTCGAGGGTCCACAGAGAAACCTCTTTACTTTCGGCTGAAGTAGACCCCTGTGCTGCGTGGACCAACGATTTTCGTGTTCTCTGTGCTCTGCCATTTAAAGCTCGTTCCGGGAGCCCCGGCTGTGATGAATGCTGGGTTTCACAACACTCCTGACATCTGTCGTGGTTAAATCTGAGACACACAATGGCCGTTCTGCTCTTTTAAAAGGCCCTAATGGGAGAGATCACATTTTGTGACTGTAGCGGGGTCACCCCCACTAGCGGCCCTCCTGTGCAGGGTCTGACCTCAGTCTAGGTCCCTGCTGGGAAAATCAGTCCGCTAGGCCCGTGGGGGAGCCCACCATGGGGTCCCAAGGCAGGAAGCCTCTGGTTTTGATGTCAGTGTTTCTGGCCGGGTCTTGTATTTCTCTTGTGCTTGCCTGAAGGCACAAAGGTGCTTTCCCAGCTGGGAGGAGGTACTTCCCTGCCCAGTTCCCCACCTCCTGAGCCTCTGGGTGGGCAGGCAGGGCTGCAGCCTGAGGGTGGCAGTCCAGAACTGGGCCCTGAGCCTGCCTCTCTGTGTCCTCAGATTTATTCAGCCTCAAACCTACCTGGTGCTGTGGGTGGCTTGCCCTGTCCCAGATGGTCTCCTATTGCCTGGATTTTTCCTTCTTCTCTGAGTTGCATGGCTAGATCCTTCAAGATCCAAAGGGAGAATTGTACACGTAAGGTATGCCCAGATGATTCTAACTGCCTAATAAACTTTAAATCCCCAAAATAAACTCCTGGACAAGGCAGTAAAAGCTGGACGTCAACATACAAAAGAAATGAAACCATTTTTGTGAGGCTAGAGGGAGTGTGGGTATTTCTGTTTTTTTTTCCCCAAATATGTATTTAAAGTGGCAATTTGACAGTGAAAACTGTAATTTGGGAATTTTTTGCTTTTATGTGTTCCATTTAGAATGTGTGAGCACGTGGCCCTTTAATCAACATCTCTTATTCTTATACTTCTACCTTGTAGTTAAAATGAGAGGTGTGGGGAAAAGGAATTGAACCTACAGCAGTGATTCAAAAAAATACGTATTTTTCTACATGCCAAATGTGTGTACATTGATCTAAGAACCCCAGAACTTGAGACATTCGTGTGTGTGCGCGCGCGCACACGCACACAATTGGAATTTTTCGTCTCCTTTTAAAACACTTTAAACATCTTGAAAATGAGACAACTGGGAAATGAAAAATTTATGAGACAGTTTTGAGTATAACAGCTGACCCTTTAATTGATGGGCCTCTTCCCCAGGCCCCTTAAGATCGCTTAGCTTTGAATACTGTTCATAAAATGCAGAGGTGGAGGGGTAATATAGGGAGGTTTTCCCCCTTACCCTCTTAAACAGTTAGGGTTCA
The DNA here is from genome assembly GCF_001458135.2 of Marmota marmota marmota. NCBI lineage: Eukaryota > Metazoa > Chordata > Mammalia > Rodentia > Sciuridae > Marmota > Marmota marmota. Next base: position 433,872 of record NW_025999926.1, read on the forward strand.
GCTTATTATGTTTGGTGATTTCATTCATCGTTATGATTTTTGGTTTAGTTATAGTGGGGTGTGACGTGATTTCATTAAATGGCTTTTTGCTTTTAAGACCAGGGAACAGATCAGAACAGAAATTCTTAAGGAAAGATTTAATAACAGGCGTGTGTGTGTGTGTGTGTGTGTGTGTGTGTGTGTAAATGTTTTAAAAATCTGAGATGGACTGTTTAAACATTTTCCTTTAAAAAGTGATCTCATTAATTCTACTCTGATGATTCTCAAATCTAATAATCTTAAATTATTGCAATTTCTCTCTTCCACAGATAAATATGCCCTATACTGATGACCAAAGTGGCAAACAAAAGTGAGCAACTTTTCGAACCCTGCAGTCAGGACAGTGCAGTATCGAAGACAGTGGGTGGGTGGCTGATGCCTTTGAAGGTGTCCTCACCTGGTACCTGGCTGAGACTGGAGCGGGCTGGTCCTCAGGACCCCAGCTGTCGGGGTATTTGGCTGCCTTACCTGGGTGATCAGGCCACAGGAGACAGGAAGTGCAGGCCACCGGGCCCAGGACACCTGGGCTCATGGCATTTCTTTTTCTTATTTTGACCAGAGCAGCGGTCCTGATTGACAGGCAGGTGGGAGAGAACCAAAGACTCTTGTGTTCCCCTTTCAGGCCCCCACGTGGCCCAGCCTGGTGCCTGCAGTTCTCCTTCAGGCAGCTTTACAAAGTCTTGGGGGGCCAGGACCGCGTTCCCTCCTGCTCTGATTTCGTTGGTCTAGGGGACGGCCTGGGAATGTGCATTTTTAAGGTGCCCTCAGACAGTTTCAAAGTATGGCCAAGGTTAAGAATCATGGTTATGATTGAACAGAAGTAGGTGTTTGTGAGATGTGTGGGCACACAAAGCAGGGCCACAGTAAATATTCAGCAGAGTGGCTTCCTCAGGTAGCTGTGTGGGCCGGCCAGGGGTGGTTGTGGACATGGGTGACAGATCCAGAGGTCTGCATATAACCAGGGGCTACAGAGCGGCTGCATTGGTTAGCTATCCGTCACTGCGATGAAGGAGCTCACAAGCAAATTTCAGGGAGCAAAGGCTGATTTTGGCTCGTGGCTTCAGAGGACTCCACCCGTGGTGGCTTGGTGCCGTTGACTTGGGCCTGTGGTGGCACAGGACGTCATGGCAGGAGCCAAGGTGGTGGAGGCCTGCTCACCTCATGTTGGCCAGGAAGTGAGCAAGAGGAGGGGCTGGCTGCCAATATTCCCTTCAAGGACCTGCCCCTAATGACCTAACTTCCTTCTAGTACACTCCATTTCCAAAGGGTTCCACCTTTTTTAGAGGTAAAAACATTTGGAAAACAGGGACCCTGGACAAGCATTGTCCCAGTGTTGTTAAGTTAAGGACTGGATGCTTTGGGCCAGGTGCCGTGGCCAGGCCTGTAATCCCAGTGGGTCGGGAGGCTGAGGCAGGACGATCACGTGTTCAAAGCCAGCCTCAGCAAAAGCCAGGCGCTCAGCAACTCAGTGAGACCCTGTCTCTAAATAAAATACAAAGTAGGGCTGGGGATGTGGCTCCGTGGTTGAGTGCCCCTGAGTTCACCCCCCTCAAAAAAAAAAAGAAGTGGGTGCTTTGGGAGCGGGGCGGGGGAGGGGGCGTGCAGAGGAGGTGTTCCATGAGTGTGTTTGTCACCTCCTCTTGAGAATGAGGTTTTCCAGGCCGGGGGTGGGGGGGCTCTTTGCCTCCCAGCAGCCAAGGTAACTCACCTGCATTTCTTCTCTCCTGCTCTGCTGGCCTTCCGGGAGAGATTTTGTTCACTGTTGTTTTGCAGATCTTATCAGAAGACGCCCCTTGCTCCCGAGCGCACTGTAGGGACTCAGGGGTCTCACCGAGAACACCCTCTCTGTAGGACCTGATGCGGTGGAAAAACCCCGTCTGGTGTGCGCGTAGCTGGAAAGGTGCCCCCGCTGTGGTGGGGTGTGCAGCTTCTGCTCATGCTGGATTTCCAGCGTATGGAGTGGGGGTTCGGGCAGTGTGTGGAGCAGAGGGCCGTGGAACCCTTCCATGGCTGCTTTTGGCCAGTGCAATTGCACATGGCTTTTAAAAGAAGCTACCAAAATTGGAGTGCTTTAAGACAGAAGAGGGGAGGCTGCTTTGAGCGTTCAGTGAGGGAGGCACAACTTTCCTTGCATTAGCAAACGTCTCTGCTCCGGATGGGCTAGATGGGCGAAAAGCGCTTGGAGGTGACGCGGATATTGCTTGGCCCGTTGTTCCTGGAGCAAGGGTCCCTTCTTGCCACTTTCAACAAGGGGCCAGCACGTGGAGACCCCTGTGATGCACAGGGCTCTTTGAGTATCCTCCGTTCCCTCAGTTTGTTGTGTTGTCAGACTCCCCTGGCCCTGGGCCCCCCTCTTCTCCAGCCCACCCACTCTCAGTGACGTTTGTGCCCAGAGACAGAAGGCAGGACACATTCCCCGGCCAGACTGGAATAGCAATCATTTCCTGGCAGAGAGCTCGGTCAAGTTATGAAGTGCTCTCCCTTGAACAGAGCCTGCGCTATCGAGTTTTATTGGGGCTGTGTTTATCTTGAGCCCTGTGGGAGTCCACAGTCTAGCGCCAATGGAACTTTCCAGTGAACCTGTGTGTGCACAGGCGGGCCACGCCTTCCTTGGTTTTAGGACCTCTGAAAAGTTTGGCCCAGCTTGAAAATCCCAAGCGCTTTCCCTGGGAACCCAGAGCCTTTGAGAAGGCCTTCAAGATTCTGGTTGGGCTCTTCCGTGGGGTGATCGAGGAGTCTGCTACTCAGAGTAGGAGAACATGCGTCCTGCCCACATGGCTTCTGATCCTGGGGTCTTTTGTCCCGGCTCTTCCACATGTGAGGCTCAGACAGTGTGCCTTCTGCCTCAGATGGAGTCAGAGGTGAGGGGAAATTCAGATGGACTCAGGCCAGGCAGAGTTCAGGATTGACACGTGATGTGGCTGAACTGAAAAAATAAGCCACAAATCATAGTTGTCCCTCAAGCTGGACTGCCTTTGAGAGCCAGCAGATGTCAAATGACTTGTAGGTTCTTAGTGGTGGGAAGCTGATGTTGGGGTGTCTGTGGAGTTGGGAAGTGAGGTCATGAAGTATAATACCAGGGCTCCAAGCAGGTTCACCCCAAAACAGATTCCCCAGGGGATGTGCCTTGGAGATGGCCCCCCAAAAGACATGTACTACCTGGGCTCCTGCAGCCAGTGGCTCCTCGTCTTGACCCTGGACAGGTGTGCCATTCTCTCTGGCAAACAAGATTTACTGGCTTCTGCCATGAGATCAATGTGCTTTGGAGCCTGAGACCTATTCTTGACTTCCACGCGTCAGTTGGAATAGAAGCTTGGGTGCACCTTGCAGCCCTGGACACGCCGGCTGTGCCTTCTCTGGAACCACCCCTAACTTCGCCCTGAGGTGCCTGAGGCTGGGGACAAGATGGCGGATGAGGAGAATTCACAGCTCTTGCCTTGAATTTTCCCCAAAGTTGGGCTGGGCAAAAGCAGTTGGGCTGCGGTGACCCCCTTGAGGGCTGAGTGGAGCTGATCAGGGAAGGTGGGCAGGGGTCAGCTTGTGCAGGTCTGCAGGCTGCCCTGGGACTCGGCTGCTTCTTCTAGCAAGCGTGGTGGCCGGGAGTTGTGCGCCTGTGCACAGCTGGTTGCCTATAAAGAAGTTCCGGGAATTGACTTCAGCCTGGAGTGAGTGACCTCCAGGGATTTGGCCTGAGCTCCTAGAAAGGCACATCTGCCATTGGCTGGACACAGTGCTCTCAACATGCGCCACGTAGCTGTCCAGTGGGACGTGGCAGGATGAGGGTTTGTCATGGGCATGCACGTGGAGAGAGGAGGAGCTTGCAGACCAAGTTCCACCCAGCTGGAACCAGTGGGGAACTGGGGAGAGTGACAAGGCTAAGTGGCAAAGGGGTCCATGCCCACCGCCACCCCACCAGGCTGTTAAATCTGAGGGTTTTGTGGCAGCTCTTCAGCCACTCTGCACAGATAGCACCCAGTGTTTTGCTGAGGGATGCCGAGACTGTGCCCCTGCTCTTGCTGTTCCAGGCTGGAGTTATTTGTGGGCTCCCACTGGGGAGAGCTGTGGGGTCGTTCTGCAGTGTCATTTCTTGACCTTGGTCCTTTCCCACTCCTGGAGCCTTTTCTTCTGTACCGAGGCCCAGGGGTAGAGGAGGCTCCTGGTGGCCCCCAGGATGGAAGTCACATTTCTGTTTTCCCCATGATATTGCGGTGGTTTGGGGAGGGCATCAGTCGGGGTTCAACCAGAGACACAAAACCAGTAGGAGACAAATATGAAGAGATTTATCCCAAGGAATTGACTCACGTGCTGATAGGTCCTGACAGTGTGACTTTGTCCATTTCTGTTGATATATCAGACTACGTTAAACTTGGTGATTTTTAAAGAAGAGTTTTATTTGGCTCCTGGTTTTGGAAGCTGAAAAGTCCAAGTGATCGTGTGTGGTGAGGGCCTTGTGCTGCCTCAGCTCCTGGTGGAAAGCAGCAGGGCGAGTGGACACAGGTAGAAGCAGCTGCCTTGCTTTGCAATACTCTGTTCTCTTGGTGACTAATCCAGGTCCACGAGAACCCATTGACCAGAGAATGGCATTCCTGAGACTCCGCCTTTGTGACCCAAACACCTCCCCACACTGCCCACTGGGGACCAAGCCTCAACATGAGTGTTGGGGAGGACATACCACATTCAGACCACCGCACTAGGCAAGCCCATTGGGCAGGAGGTGAGAGTCCCAAGCTGGAACTCTGTGCATGGGTTGAGGCTGCTGGGCGTGGTGGGATTTCTTCTTCCTCAGGGAAGTGTCTGTTGTGCCCTTGAAGCCTTTCACCTGATGGAACCAGGTCCACTCAGGTCATCTCAGAAGACAGACTTTCTTCAAGTCAGCAGATGATGAACTGCAGTCACAAAGTGGCATATCCTGAGAGTGGCACCTGGATCCATTTTGATTCCATTTTTGATTTGTGACTGGTCTGTGGACATCCGCATGGACCCTGACCATTACAGGGAGGGAGCACAGCTGACCTTTTTCTGCCTTGGTGATTCTGGAAGTTAACAAAGGCTCATTCAATTTTCTTACTTTACATCTCATTGACGTTAAAAAAAAACCAGTTTATTCTATTACTAATGTCTATGTTAAATTTTTTTATTTTTATATTTTTGTGGTGCTAAGGATCGAACCTAGGGCTTCATGTGTGCAGGAGGCAAGCGTTGCACCCATGAGCTACACCTTCAGCCCCATAAATTTTAAACTAATGTAAAGTATACCATTGTCAACCCAAAGAAGGTAATTTCTCCCTTGCTCCTGGACGCTGGATGTGGCTGGTATTGCTGGACTGACAAATGACCTGGACTCTCTGAGAGATTTACTTAGGTCATCTCCATTCCTCACCCTGTCGCTACCTTGTCCTGTGGTGACTCAATACAGCCAAGGTCACCAAAGGTCAGCACGCAAGTCCTAACAGGATGAGACACCTGTGGCCCGTCCTGATGTGAGGCGCCTTTGATCTGGAGATTTCTGGCTTGGATTTCCCTTTTCTTGGGTCAGGGACATTAATTATGGTTTGCATTTGGCCTGACAGAATATCTTTTTACGGGGTGGGAGATGGTAGTCTCCTCTGGAAGTGCCAACTGATGTCTTTGGTCTTAAACGGGGAACAGATATTATGCACACAGCTGCCTCTTGTTGTTAAAACAGTTGATTGACAAGCTCTGAGTCCTAATGGAAATTGGTCCGGGTTTTGTATGTAGGAAAAAACAACAGCATAGTATCTTGGCTTCATTCCTACCAAACTCTATTGATCCCTTCTTTCCCCAAAATGTGACTTCCTGCTTGCATGCTTTTACTTAAATATGACTACATGCTTAAGTCACAGAAGTAATAATATAAAAATTTAAAACAATTCACATCATAGAGTGTCAATTCCTTCCTTATTCTCTGGGACCAAATATCTTAACACAAAGTTCTGTCAATGAATGGATTTATTATTATTATTATTCTTACATCATCATCATCATCATCATCAGTGCCAGGGATGGAACCCATGACCTTAAAAATGCTAGGAAGCACTTTACCACTGAGCTACATTCCTAAGCTGTTTTTGTTTTTCAGAGGGGGTTCAAAATAAACAAAAACTCCATTCCCTCTGTAAATACACTGACAGTTGCCCACCACCCCCAGCTGCAGGAGGCTGGTGGGCTCTTCCCCAGTGTGTGTCCACATCCCGGCTTCTGCAGTTGGGCTGTGTGGTGTTAGTACTGTGGGTTCCCAAACCTGCATATGGAAATTGTGTGCACTTTGTGCAGATGTAGCTAAAATACACAATCTTATAAGTCCAGTGGGTGAAAACAAAGGAAATACACATTGAGGAATACTTTAAAAATACAGAATGAGGAAAACTTGTGGGAACAATTTCTGTTGAATTAGGTTTGAGTCCTAATAGAAACTGATCAGGGTTTTGTGTCCAGAATCATAGGTGTCTGGACTTAGTTTTGTCATACTGGGGAATTGAACCCAGTGGTGCTCTACCACTGAGCTACATCCACAGCCTTTTTTAGTTTTTACTTGAGACAGGCTCTTGCTAAGTTGCCCAGGATGGCCTTGAACTTTTGATCCTTCTATCTCAGCATCCCAAATGGCTGATATTACAGGTATGCACCACTGTGCCCAGCTCACAGGTATATTTAAACACTTCACATTAAGATAACCATGAGATATATGATGTAATATAGGTGATTTATGGAGAAATTAATGTGAATAGTAATTGGTAAATTTTTTTTTACTCAAAAGGAAGTGCATGAGCTCTCCACTGGTAGACTAATGGTGGTTCATTTATGCATTTCAGGTGAAGGGAAATGTTTTTTGAAGGTGCATATCATTTTTTAAGGTTTCCTACTTTATGTAATTTGCTTATGTTAATGATCTGTCACTTGTGGATCCTGGTCGCATGATGAGAGGGTGTCACCTAGCCTACTACTACCCTGTCATGGCCTCATGCCCTGCTCTAATTGTTTAAAGCTTTCTTTCCCATGCGTGACTTCAGAGAATCTGGAAAGGAACTCTGCACCAGTTACATCCATCCTGCTGCCTCCGGATGGGTGTCTGTGTTTAATTATAGTCAAATGTGCTTTTAGATTTCTGTTTTAGTCACTCTTTTTCCCCTTGCAACCAAAAGACCTGACATGAACAATTTTAAAGAGGAAAAGTTTATTTGGGGCTCATAGTTTCAGATGTCTCAGTCCACAGACGGCTGTGACTCCATTGCTCTGTGCCCAAGGTGTGGCAGAACATCATGGTGGTGGAAGAGTGTAGTGGAGGAAAGCGGCTCAGGACAGGATATCATGAAGCAGAGAGAGAGCTCCCCTCACCAGGAAGAAAATATATACCCCTAAAGGCAGACCTCCAATGACCCACCTCCCCCAGCCACACCCTACCCATCTACCTGTCACCACCCAGTTAACCCCATAGTGGATTAATACACTGATTAGGTTAAGGCTCTCCTGACCCAATCATTTCACCTTTAAATCTTCTTGCATTGTCTCACATGAGCTTTTGGGACACCTCATATTTACACCGTCACAATTTTCTGAGAAGGATATAGAGCTAATCTGAGTGTCGACCATGACTGCACTCCGTGGAAGGGGCTGCTTGTGGGGTTTGATGTGTTCAGAGGTGGGGCAGTGCCATGCTGCTAGTTAATAATGTACATGTAAAGTAGACCTTGAAGTCATCCAAAAATGGAGTCCTCCTTCATTCCTGGCTCATGTTTACTTCTCGTGTCTGTAATCACTTTGACATTTAAAACAGGGAGATGATGGGGCGCCTATGAAGCTTTTAAAAAATTTTATCACCTGTTTTTGATTTAAGAGAAAAATCATAGGAAACCAGAGACAAAAGGATAACTTTTTTTATGATGTTAATTAATATCTATGCCAAACTCAAAATAAACATTAGTAGTGTAACCTAAATAGTCCCGTTAATATCAAAGCCAATTATAAAAGCCTATGTGAGGTTGCTGTGCAAGTCTTGGCAATGTATTGGGACATAAAACAGAAACAAGGCAGAGAGCTCATTTACAAGGTACAGTTGTTATTTTTATGAGACTGTGTACCTTAAAACCCAAGTCAATAGGCTAAAAACTTTTAGGGTTCATTTGTGAATTTGTCAATAAATTTACGTGAAATATATTGGAAAAGCTTTTCTATATATATATATATCACCACTTATCAAAAGATGTAAAGGGGAAAAATTCTATTGAAAAGATCAAAAACAAATATATCACCATCAAAACATAGGTAGGCACTGTCAAAGTCACTCAGACACTTTACCAATCAATACAGAATTATGTTAGACTAACGAAAAGATTTTTTAAAAATGCAGCCATCTAGTCACGTGCTCTGGAAGACTAAACATTTCAAAAATGTCAGTTCTTCCTAAGGTAGCAAACACTTAAAATAACCTTAATCCATATGTTGATGAGACTTTTGGGAGATGCTGGGCAAAATGACCCTACAGTCCACCTGGAAAAATAAAGAAATGGTAAAACATTTTGAGTATGACTCATGATGAAAGGAGACTTTACTGTTTTAAAATATATTAAAAAGATACAAAAATTAAAACAATATGGTAATTCTCAAAATAATTAACATTAAGAGGCCAAGGAGACAACTAAATTTCCAAAAGAAAAATATTTATGGGTGGTATAGGAATTTATAAAATCTCAGAATCATTCACATTCTAGAAGTAGAAATTAAACTTAATACTTATTGGCTTATCACAGTGAAAGAAAATGATAGCTTTATATCCTGCTGGTAGATGTGTAAAATGGACCTGCCTGTTTAGAGAACATTGTGGGCAATTTATACAAAATCCACCTCTCCACCTCTTTGAAACAGGACTTTCCCTCTGTCCTGAGAAAAGAGAGAAAGAAAGATTTACACACAGTGATCTTGACTGTAGGTTTAGTTGGTAAGTTGACAATTAGAAATGATTTGTGTGTCCAGTAGCAGGGGACATTTGGTAAGCTACACACAGACATATTTTATAGACACACACACACAAAAATCAAATTTGCACAAAATAATTAATGATGTAGCAAAACCTTCCTAATATAATACCCATCTATAATGGTACGGGAACATTTTTACAATCTAATGTCCCATCTATTCAACTATTACTGAGTGCTTATTATGATCCAGGCAGTGGGCCAAACTCATGGGATACATTGGACTACACAGAAAAGTTGCCCTAAGAGCATGTAGTTGTTGGGGGATATAACATGTGATGAATGGAAGACCACTACAGTATCATCATTAATAATAATGAAAAACTTAACTTGCAAAGCGACTCTAATCTTGTATCCAACAGTGTTGGTGTCATCAATGTGTAGAGTGTATATATAACTTAAGAAGTGAGGGGCTGGGGATGTAGCTCAGTTGGTAGTTGAACAAGGCCCTGAGTTCAAAATCCTCAGCACCACAAACAACAATAACAACAATAACAAAAAAAGAAGTCACAAAATTTTATTGGTAGCTTTTGTCTGGGTAAAAGTAGGACCGTGATTTGTGTTTCATCATTGGAGTTTCTAATGCTTTCCAAATTTTCTATAAAAGCTTACGTGTACTAACCAGAACAAATTTAAAAAGGAAGTCCCCATGGTCTTCTATCTTTTTTTAAAACGTTACCCAGACACAAACTCACAGTTGTCGATTAATCAGATTTCCAAAAGATCATTTGCTTAACCCCAGAATCAAGCTGCAACTTCTGCACAGCAAGTTACCCAGGTAACAATTGCAGAATTATGTAATTTAATCATGATGCATTATATTTTTCTTTTTAAAGGAACGTTTTGGCTTTAATGCAAATAAAGATGTGAAGTATGACAAGGATAAATATACCATGAAATAAATAATCGGGGCCTGGAGCATGCGTGGAGACATATACAAGTATAAAAACAAAATAATAATAGGAACATGGAGACATGAGGAGTATAATCCCAGAGACTCAGGAGGCTGAGGCAGGAGGATCACAAATTCAAGGCCAGCCTGGGCAACTTAGCTGAGACCCTGTCTCAAAATAAAAACTAATAAGGGCAGGGGCTGTCACTCTGTGGTAAAGTGCCTAATAATAAATAACATACAAATAAATAAATAAAAGTAGAGATAATGATAATATGAGTACTGGTTGAAGGCTCACTCTATTTTGCAGTCTCTATGTCTAATCCTGTAAGATGGGAAGGTACCATCACCCCATTTTACCAAAGTGATAACCCAGGCCTCAAGCCTTGTGCTTCTTAGGAGGGTCCCTGCTACGCATGGCTGAGCTGGGATATGAACCCAGGGCTAGAAATCACAAAGTCGTACCCCGAACACAGCAGTTGCACCAGCAGCCATGGTTAGAGCCCCCTGTTCCCTCCCAAGTCTCAACCCAGTTAATTTCAAAGAACCACAAGGGAGTCGATCTGCAATCCTGCTGGGTCAAGCCTGATTTAAATCAGCAGTCAAGCTTTCCTTAATTTATTTGCTACCGGAAGGACCCGCTCTTTCCTGTCCTTGCTTAAAAATCAGAGTGCCCAAGTCAGCAATCTGTGGCAATGGATAATGGCTGAGGATTCTCTCTGTGGCTTTGCTAAATTGAAGCTTCTCTTTCAAGATCTGTCTTTCCCTCTTTCCCAGTAAAATGAGCGGCCTTACACTCGCCTTCTTCATTTAAGAGTCATCCTTTCTTTGTGCTGAAGCTAATTCACAGCTGATTCAAAGGTCCTGTGATTTGTAAAATGTGACATTCGCTTGATGCCCCCATTCCTTGGTGGGTTCCCTGTTACTTCAGGATGTCCCCAAATATGGGCATTAGCATCTCAGGCGCCTTTTCCTGCCTGTCCAGGTCGCAGGCTGGATGTTCCTGTAAAAATCCTTGGGTGGGGATCACGAGGGGAGTGTCAGGCCTCCAGATCCTCCAAGTGCAAGATCTTAAGATGGTTTCTCCAATCCATGGCTGTTTTATTAGAGGTGAGTCATGTTCAAGTTGGGCAACCACAGAACCTTTGTGTTCCAGGTATCCAGGTGGGAGAATGGCCTCACCCATGCCAGAAGCTTCCAGGAATGGCCTCTCCTTACAGGACGTGGCCTGGCACCTCTGAGCATCTTCTGAGTGGCAAAAGTGGTTCAGGGCACAAGTTTGGCTTTATCACTGGTCACTAGACTTCCCCAGAACCAAAGGTTCGCTTGTGCATCTGGGGAGGGGAGCCTCGGTTTAAGTGCTTCTGTGGGTGAGAGTCCTAGCCAGTGGTGGAAACAGATGTGTGTGTTTTTCTTATTGCCTCCTATGTCTGAAGGACACATGTTACGTGTCACTAGCTTCCTTCAGGCCCAGCTGTGTGGCCCTTGGGGACCAGGACTGATGTTTAAGAGCTCCACTTCTCTCCCATTTCCTTGAGGCCAGGTGGCCAGTGTGCCCTGTGGGCAGTGCTGGCCCCTGGGTGAAGGGGACCTTGTTTGGGGCAGAGAAGAAATTACGGTTGGCAAGAGGCCTTGCTGAGCCCTCCCCGGCTGCCAGGGCCGACTGCCTCATAATTGCAAACACATGGGCTAGTTCCAGTGGAGCGTGGGGACAGACTCCACGTCCCTCCCTACGAGAGCTGTGTGCAACCCACTCCTATGCCCTGTTTCTCATCAAGGAAACCAGGGTGTCATACACCAGGGCCAGAGGATAGATGCCCCGGGCGGGTGAGGCCTGGCACTCCCAAATGTGCCCGCTGTGAACATTTTTAATGTAGGTTGGAACATGGGGATTTGGTTACATTTCATCTTCCTCTGCCTCCATCTGCGCTTTTGATAAATCAGTTGGAAATAGTTCTCCCTGTCCGTTCTCCTCCTGTGACTTCGCTTGCCAACATGAGGTAGACTCGAATTGTGTCCTGGGGAGGGGACGTCCTGCACACAGTGAGTCTGGATCTAGAATTTCCACCCAAGGCTCATGTGTTGATGGCTTGGTCTCAGTGCATCCGCGTTCAGAGGTGGGGCTTTGGAGAAGTGATTGGGTCATCAGGGCTCTGAGCTCATGGATGGATTCATAACTTGCTGCTGCATCAGGCAGAGGTGGTGGGAACTGTAGGAGGGGGGACCTAGTTGAGGGGAGTGGGTCCTTGGGGGTGTGCCCTCGGGTACTGTATCTTGTCCCTGGCCCCTTTCTTTCTCTGCTCTCCACCTGCCATCAGGTGGACAGCTTTCTTCTGCCACCTTCTGTCATGACTCTGCCTTGCTATAGGACTAAAAGCAATGGAGCCAGCTGACCATGGACTGAAACTGCAAGAAAAAACAAACCTTTCGTCTTTAATTTTTTTTCTCAAGGATTTGGTCATAGCAACGGAACTGACTTTTTATGCACGTTCCTAACTCATTAGTGAAGTTCAGATTTCCTAATGAATTGGCAATTATCCTGCCTCTCTGGGCCTTCAACCCCCACCCCAAGGGATGTAGATTCTGCAGTCCAAAAAGGCCACACTCAGAGTGGGGGCAGCCCCTGGAGCACACAGCACTGGGATTGTGTGCATAGGGGACTTCACAGCTCTGCAGCCGGAAGGACCTGGATTGAATGCCCAGCCCCAACTCTGTTGCTTCCTTGTGGCTCTAAGCATTTGTTCATCTGCCCGAGTTCAGCATTTTATCTATAAATGCCAGAAACAAGATCTCTCCGGCAGTGGGGAGGGCTGGGGTCATGATCACTTGGGAACGTGCGAAGGAGAAAAGTCTGTTGTGTCTTCACTGGACATTATTCTTGTTTTTTCCTCCCACAGACTTTGATGAGACCCTGCTTTGAACTAGCGGCTCATTGCGAAAGGCATGCATAAGGGTTTGAATGTGCTCCCCAGAGCTCATGCATTAGAAACTTCACTGTCAGGGAGCAGTGTTGGGAGGTGGGCCTGGTTGGGGGTGTTTAGGGCAGGAGGGCTGCACCTCATGAATGGACACATGCTGGTTATAAGTCCTGCAGGCCTCCAGCGTGATCCCCGTTCTCTCTTGCCCTTCCACCTTCTGCCAAGGGAGGATTTAGCACAGAGGTCTCACCAGATGCTAACTCCATGCTTATTGGTCTCCCTGGCTTCCAGAACCATGAATCAGATACACTTCTCTTTGATGTAAATGGCCCCGCCTCAGGTATTCTGTTGGACTGAAGAAAATGGACAAGCTATTTCTTTTTCTTTTTTGGTACTAGGGATGCTTTACCACTGAGCTACAGCCACAGCCCTTTTTATTTTGAGGACGGGGTCTGGTTAATTTGCCTGGGATCTCTCCAAGTTGCTGAGGTGGGCCTTGAACTTGCAATCCTCCTGCCTCAGCCTCCTGAGTCTCTGGGACTTGAGGTGTGCCACCGCTTCCAGCTGTGTGGAGTGAATTTTAAAAATGGAAATAAACATGGATATGTAATGGAAAACGCAAAACTTTGGTAAATCTTTAATTAAAAGTAAAAACAATTGTAAAGGTAGCCCTCATGATCGTATCTGCTTTGCCTCACTGGTCACTGTCCCTGACCGGTTCTGATGCCACAGTGTATGGGCCAGCTTTGGGCGCTTGCCCGAAATCAGACCCCCCAGGCTCCTGGCTGGGAAGGTGGGAGATATCAGGGTGGCCTCAGGTCTGTGTGTTCTTCATGGGGCGCAGGAGTCATTCTTTTTCTTTGTGCTGGGAATTGAACCCTGCTAGGCAAATGCTCTGCCTCTGAGCTACACCCCAGTTCAGGGTGGCCATGCTTCAGGAACCAAAACAAATGCAAATGGTGTGACCTCAGTGAAGAGCAGAGGTGAGAGGAGGGGCAGAATTCTGAGGTCCAGGAATGTCCTGGCTCTGTGGAGCTGTACATAGGTGGGGACTGGCCAGCGTCCTGTGATCCGAAGGTGAAAGGTCACTGGAGTGGGAGAGTTGAGTTGTATCCTTTGCAACAGGAGAGGCCCCAGGTGATGTCCCCAGGGGCCAAGTGCTCTGGGTGGGTTGATCTTCACTCAGTTACCCCCAAGCCCTTTGGGGCGGTGCCTAAGCCCTCCCCGCCCCCATCCCCTCAAACACACTTGGTTCTTTGAGTTTTTAATGGCCACCTCTTGCAATGGGGGTGATTCCTTCTACAGAAAGTGACAGGGCTCCTGGGTAACAAATGCTCCATCTCCCCTACCCCAGGAGGCTCTATTAGGGAGGCTCTGTTAGGAATGCTGCAGTCGCCATCATCACGGGGCCTGAAGGGTTTCAGCCTGCACCTGGGGCGCAGGCGGCAGGAGGCACTCTGGGAGAGTTGGCCAGGGCACGTGGGAGTTCAGGTTGTGGCTGGAGGTAGGGAGATGACTGGTGGGGGAGGGTGGCGTTTTGTTTAAAGATATGATGAGAGATACTGTACACCCGTGTGGCAAGAAAAGTGTTTCTGTCCTACTTGAATGAAAGAAAGAAATCGAGCCGTGCACATCAAAGAATAGAAATCTGTCATCTTAGAAGTCGCTAATTTGCAGTTCTGTGACACAGATTTGAGTAATGAGAAGATTTGATCGCCAGGCATGTGAGACCTATACAAATGTTAGTCGAGGTTCCTGGAAAGAAGTCAAAGACCCAGACTATTTGAGCGAGTCGTGATTCTTTAAAGTTGCCACAAGCCGAATTGATTTAGTTTGGCAGAAACTACAAAAACAAACACGGAGTTTAGAAAAGCAAAAGCTCATGTGATCGCAGCTCTGGCCTGAGAGTAAAGGAAATGCTTCATCAGTTGCATCGTGGAGGACCAGAGCGTGTTGAGGCTCCCTCTCCCCCACCTGATAATTTTAAGATCGTCTGGAACAGCTATAAACAAAAGCTGGAGACACTCAAACAGCCGCCCCGGCCCCTTTCCCCTCCCCTTTCCCCTCCCCCTCCCTGACAACTAGCTGGGCTTTTCTTTTCTTTTTTCTTTTACTCCTTAAGTAAATCTTAATCATGATCGTTAAACCCAAACTTGACTCTTCTTTTTGCTGCAGTGGATCCCAGATGGGGACTCATCTTGGCCACAGGATAGCAGACCCAGGAGGACCCCTGTTGAAGGTTGACAGATGGCAAGTGCCATTCTGGAGCCGGTGACCACTGGAGGGGTCCTGGACCAGGGCAGTCCACATGAGGCCTCTTCCCGGGAGCAGACAGGCACAGGTCCCGAAATGGAGCCCACCGGGATCAAGGGACACAGATGGGAGATGTCTGCCATCGGGCCTTGGCTCCTGTGGCAAGCAGAACCCTTTCTCTGGCTGCTATGGTAGACACAGGCTCCTTTCAGACATGTTTACACATTGTCCTGACTTCTGCTGGGCTCATCAGTGGTGACCTATGGTGCTGATGTGTCCCTGTTGGGCTGGGATGACAGCATCACAGAACATCTCCTACCCCGATGGGTGGAGGCATGTCACTGTTCTGGAATGAGCTTGATGTGGGGCCAAGTGAGCTCTGTCCTTCACAGATGGTACCCCCATGACTCTGTTTGATAAATGGGGTCAGACACCTGACTGGCAGAGCCCCGTCAAGTGCTCTTCCTTTCAGGGATTCTGTGTCCCCTTTTCAGAAGTGCCATCCAGGAGCACAGCACCAGTATCTGTTTGGCTTCTCATGATGGCCTTGTGCCTTCATCTCATGGTGGAAAGCGGAAAGGCAAGCAGGTGTGCGTGGGAGATGTAAGACAGGAGGGGGTGGACGAGCTTTATGAGAACCTGCTCTCAGAATAACCGATCCAGTCCCCCAGGAAAGGTATGAAAGGTCCTCTACCTCTCAGCGCTGCTGCATTAGGGACCAAGCCCCAGGATGAGTTTTAGAGGGGACAGAGCACGTCACTTTCCTGAAAATACGCAGAGCCGGCCAATGTAGAGGGGATGGGTTAAAAAGTCACAAATCAGTGAGGAGATGTGGGTGCCAATCACATAGTAACTGGAGGAGTTGTGGTGGAGTATAGTGGGGTGCAGGGTCCTTTAGGAGGGTAGAATTTCTGAGGATGTGGTTCTTCAGGGAAACTGACCGTGGGAGAGAGCTGGCTACCATCGCAAGGACACAAAACTTGTGTTCACAACTTAAGGCAAGAGAGAGCTGGGGGCCAAGACCAGCAGGAGGGTCAGGCTGGCTACCTGCAAGAAATAAGGCTACCTGAGAGTGGGAGTCGGGGGCAGGCCCTCTGCAGGTGATGGAGAGGATTTGGAGCTTGAGGTGGAGTGGGAGGGGAGGCGATTTGAAGGGTTTTAATAAGCAAAGAAACAGCATAATCTGACCCATCTTTTGAAGGGACCTCCCCTGGCTGCTTGCAAGCAAATGGCTTTAGTGGCCTTGTATGGAGGTGGGGACCTGGGTGGGGGTCAGAGGGGAGGCAGATCAAGGGTACTGATGGTTTTTGAGGGTGACATGATGGAGTAGGGCAGAAAAGAGACTGCTTTGGGCCTCTGTCTGGGGATGGAACGGATTGATGACTGACCCACTCCCTGGGAGGAATTTGGGGAAGGAGGACCACGATGATTCTGGGTGTTTGTCCTGAGTGACTAGGTGGACCGTGGTTCCCTTTTCCATTTGTGGAGAGTTTTCTAAGGTAGGGGACACACAGGCTTTGGGAGTGACCCTAAGCATACCTAGCAGGGCCCAAAGGGCAACCCCTTCCCTGTGAGGGACGGTGGTTTTTGTTTTGTTGGGTTTTTGAAACCTCCCCATCTCCAGATATCTGGGTGTTGCCAAGAGATCGATGGTCTCCCGCTCAAGAGAGAAGGGCCCCAGGACCTACTCTACCCCCGGAATGCTCTTTTTTGATTTCTCTGGCATCCCATCCACTAGTTTTCACTTGCTGGGAATTTACCTGGAAGACTACCTGTTTCTCAAAGGCTGACAGTAGAGGTACTGTCACATTCGTCACCAAGAATACCCCTGGATAGCCAGTAGGCGATTTCTGAGATAACAGTATTTACCCTGTTTATTTGAGGATTACTGGAAATCCTGTAATTCACTATGAGCCTGTCAAAAGCAAAAGAAACTTGAGTTAATGCTTCCATCTCGTTATTCCCATTTTATCTGCAAATATTTAATGTTCTCTTTTGGACACCTTTTGTTTATTTGTTTGTTTGTTTTGTCCCATGTATTCTAATTGCCTTTAGTGCTATTTTTTTTTTTTTTTTAAACCATGGGAGAACTTTTATTACGAATGAAAATGCCTGTGGTTTCTTTGCTACTGCAAGGAAGCTGTATGGCTCAGTTACTACTGCTCATCAGAGGAAAATCATTTTATACATGCCATGAATCTGTAATATGGCATGGTGGAAGCCATAGATCATTTAAAAATATAATGCAGATCATTTACAATGGAAAAGGGTAGCTGACATTATTGGGTTTCCTTCTTGAAACGTAATCCACATAACCATGAACTTTTTCTTAAAACCATTATGCAAGTAGACCTTCACAATTCACTAGAAGAGTTAAACTGCTTATATTCCCTGGGGCTGCCTTAGAAGGGTTATCTTTTTTTTCTGGGCTGTTTTTGGAGCAGGTGGTGAGAGGGTACATTTCTGAAGCATGGCTGATGACAAATATTTGGCTACGTGCTTTGTGGGATTGTCACCCAAAGTGGCAGCCATGGTGCTGATGAGGGAAGGGTAACCCGGAGTTTAGTTACACCAAGCAGAACCTGGGATCTGACTCAGTTTTCTTTATTTTGTGTTTTAAATTATATAAGCCTGGGTTCTTACTTTATAGCCATGAAGTGGGTGTGTACAGTTGTCCTTCAGGGTCCAAAGGGGTTTGGCTCCAGAACTTTCCTACTGTGTATACCAAAATCCCCAGGTGCTCAAGTCCTTTATTTAAAATGGTGTAATATTTGTGCACAAGCTACACGCATCCTCCTGTATAATTTAAATATCTCTAGATGACTTACGTTAAGACAAAGTTACAACAAATCTACCTTTGCGGGTTTGGGGGGGTGCAGGCACTGGGGATTGAACCCAGAGCTTGAGCATGCTAGGCATGTGAGTCACATCCACAACCCCCCCACCCCCCCATCCCTGTGGCAGAGATTATTGGGTTTTGTTTCCATTCTAGAAATGGGCTGCAGTCCAAGCCAAAAATGATTCAGAATGCCCCACCCACCTCTTGTGCAGGATGTATTTATAACCAGAGAAAAGGAAGTGATGCACAGAAAAACTGGAAGTGAGGCAGAGACAACCTGGTTGGTTGCAGTTCAGGTCTGTCTTGTTGGAACAGGGAGTAGCCGGCTCCTTGTGATTGGCTGAGACTCTGCTACTTTGTACTGCACGAGGTTAGTGTGTTGACTCATCAAGTTAGGTTGCAGTTGGCTGTGCAGGGAGAAACCTTTAGGCCAAACTTAAAATATGCCAGGAAGCAGCTTTTGACTCAACAATGTGGTTTAATGCTTATTTATTATTATTAATACTTATAATATCGAATGCAATGTAAATGCTATGTAATAGTTACACTGTGCTTTTTAGGGAATATACTCACAAGAAAAACGTCTGTATTCAGGGTCATATGCCAGATACAGATGGCAACAATGTCGCTTTCCCTCCTATAGTTTGGATCTGCAGTGGTGGAACCCCAAGTCCCACTCTATTCAGCTGCACCTTCTTTTCTTGAGTATTCCCTTGTCTTCACACCATGGCTCTGATCCCTGAAGGGCAGGACCCCTATCTCAGGAGCACGTGTTGGTAATGAAAGTCTCAGGATTTGATTGTCGAGGGAATTCATAAACCTCGAGGGATTTGAAGTTAAAAGTTTTTCTTTTGAATTTGTGGGTTGCTTCCAGAGTGTGTACTTAGCAACTGGCCTGCTTTTGTGGTATTTCATACAGTGATATTTTATGTTCAGAAGTCACAGCTTGTTGACAGCAGTCACTGAGGTCACTAGATGCGAGGACACCATTGTCATGCCATGGCCCTTCTGGAACCTGTCTTATTACAGAGCAGGGTGACTGCTCTTCTTACCCGTGTGTGCTCAGGGTTAAGAACAGACCAGAGTCCCCTCTGGGGAGGTGACAGAGCCAAGCTGTTGTCCTATAGAAGCCCTCCTTCCAAAGGAGGCAATGAGCAAGGCAGGATAAGGGGGCTAAGCAGGTTTAAAGTCGGCTTGTTTGAGATTTCTTTCACGATGAGAAATGCATCAAGTTTTCTTTTGATTTACTTCCCCCTCCAACATCTTCCTTCCTGATCGAGTATTTTATTTAGCAATTTGTTCTCCTTTTGGAGAGAAAATACCATAGAATTCAGGATGACCCATCAGCATGGTAGTAGTTTTCTGCCACATTTCAAGACTTCCCAGTGGCGCTTGCTCCTTCCTGGTGTCTGAGGGCCTTTCTGTGCTCTGGCTGGGGAAGCTCCACTCTCCGGGGCCATAAACACTTTCCTGAGAACTGTGTGGTTATTATGGGTCATCTGGATGAAGGGGAAGTCAGAGAGACCTCTCAGAGGGCTTTCTAGAGCGGACCTTGAATTGATGCTGAGTGTCTCAGGGCAGCCCAGGGGTCGGGGCACGGTGGAATCTTCTAGAAGGCTGCTGGAACTGGAACGATGGGGTGTTCTGAGGTTGGTGTTCTTTGACATCTTGTTGCTGTGTGGCTCCCCGAGGACCCAGCAGGCAAGTCCCACAGTGTGGGCCTGTTTACAGTTCACAAAGACCCCTCTCACGTCACAGCCTGCCCCTGTGAGTTCACTTGGCTTCTTTCGGCCTGCGGTGTTCTGCAGATGGCAAACGCGTCCTGATCCAGACGCGACAGCCCCAAACAATCTGGTTACTGTTTAAACAACCGGTGTACATAACGAGCCCTCCGTGACCGAGAGTGTAAATACATTTAGACAAGCAGGAGTTCTGTGGAGTGAAAGTTTAGGTTACCCGAAAACATCAACAGCTGTAATTTGTAGGCCCTTGTAGTGCGAGGGGTGTGAGTGATGTAAACTGTAGAAAGCCAGCGTCCCGTTGATGTATATTTTGTCATCGTGCCAGGAGGCCATGTCTGTTCTGTTTCCTTTGCTGTGAATCAATCTTGAGGGGGACCCCCTGCCAGAAAATATTTCTATTTTTTCATTTTTGCCAAACATAAACATTGGAGGTGGCTGGGGTTCCTGGGAGCCTTGGCCACACTGATGTGGGCCACGGTGATTCACCTTGTATGGAGGACTCCAGTTCATCAGCGGCTCTTCTCCTACCATTGGCAAAATAATGAAGGGTAAACCACAAAGGCTTGAATTCAGCAGCCAGCCACTGGCCCTTGGATGTGTGAAAAGGAACCCCCAACACTGGCTACGGTGTGGAGCTGAACCCTTCACTGCTTTCAAAACTCAGGAAGTTGAGCTGCTGAGCCCTTCATGGGGTGTCTCTTTGGTGAAAGGGTAGCGTGAAGGTTTCCTCTTTTTGGCCAAGGTGGGAACCATCTGAAGCCCCATAAAATCAAGTATTTTTCTTTACAAGGAGCAGGGCAGAGAATCACGTGGGTATGAAGGCTTACTGTGTTTCTGTTGACCAACTGCGCAGTTCATACATACCCCACTCCAGTCCAAGGCCTGTTTGAGAGGCCCCAGGGAGCAGGATGGGCCACACGTGTGTGTCGGGGGGGGGGGGACAGGCCACACACACGTGCATGCCTGACCCCCAGAGGTGCTGATCCTGCCTTATGTTTGGAAACAATATTTAACGATGGTTTTCACAGCCAGTTTGAATCCATAGATTAGTTTCTGAGGCCTCCCCTGACGCCCTGTGCTGCCCACATGCCCAGCCTAGCCCAATGCTAGCGCGTTTGGAGGTATTCATTTTAAGATTACTTACATGGGAACATGTAAGGATCGTGGGATGTCAGCTAGCTGTTTGCTTAATCTACCCGTTTACTTCCACGAGATGCCACCTGGGAGTTTCACAGGAACACGAAAGGAGCTGAAGGGATTGCGTAGATTTTAGTAGAAATGAAGTATCAAGCAAATCGGGTGCAAAGACAGGCCAAACCGGCGTAAGAAGAGGCAGGTGCTAAGAGAATCCCTCTGGGATCAAAGGTGCCCATTTAAAAAAAGTGTCCAGGATCTGTTTAAGTCTGGGATGGTGAGATCTGTAGACACAGACGGAAGTGTCTTTGAGGAGGGAGGAGGGCTTCATATTCACAGACCCTAGAAAGAGGGCCACTCGGGAGGACAAGGGTCAAGCAAAGGCAGGTAGAGCCAGGGAAGCTGGGCAAGTGTCTTCGTTGTGGCTTCCAAAGGAGGCAGAGAGCAAGGCAGGATAAGGGGGCTAAGCAGGCTTAAAGTTGGCTTGTTTGAGTAATCCCAGGGGCCAAGGGGCAGGAGCTGCTCCTAATGTGCCCCCGGGGGTGATTATGGCAAGGGCATGATGGCCTCATTTCACTGGAGAGTTTGATTCAAGAGGGAGTTCGTGAGCGGGGGGCTTTGGATTGGTGGGTTTGCATAGGAAGACATCCACAGGGACTCCTTTGCCATCTCTAGGAATTGACCTGCCCTCGGAGGGGCTGCTCCGCCACGTGCCACATGACGAAGCATCAGAAAATACAGACCACCTAAAAAGCATGATGAATACGGCCTTGGCAGGGAGATTCTGCCGGAGGAAGGACCCAGGGGAGGCCGTCCCCTTTTCCTCCGTTGGCTGAATGAAGACCCCAGCCTCGCCCAGGAGAATCATACCCACTCAAGGACCCTGGGTGCCTCCTCCCTTGGTCCCTACTGAGAGTGCCCAGGTGCCCCTGGAGCGATATCTGAGGGACAGCATTTGCCGCCTTCCCCAGGTCACTGCTATGGGGGAGCACAGTAAGCAGGTGGGCTGGTGTGCAGCAGCTGACCGCTTGTCACCAACCACTGCTGCCATCCTGGCCTGGGCAGATATGAGAAGGGACGCAGCTGCACAGCATTTGCTTCCTGTTCCAATCCCATAGCATAGTGTCCCAGTCCTCATAGCCATTCCTCCTTGGTCCCTCGGGCCAAAGGAGCGGAAATGCCTCTGTGTGTCACTGTTCTCTGTCAACGTGAAACAGAACCACGGTGGCTTGCGACTAGCATCAGTGCCACTTGTCCTGCCTGTACCCAGGAAGCTCTACATGAGCACCATGTATATTTGTTCTAGAAATATCCTCTATGAGAAGAAAACTCGTCCCACATGTCAAATCGTAACCACATGGGCAAGGCCAGTTGATAGAGCCTTGTTTGCAGCAGCAAAAGAAAAAAATAAAAATAAAAAAGAGGAAACAGTAAATGTGTGGATAGGGGCCAATCTGAACCAGCTGTGGTGTATTCTTAGCTGGACTGTCACGCTACTGTCAGAGACAGTGGGGTGGCGCTCTGTCAAAGTCTAGAATACTCTTGGGGAAAAGTGTGCAAGGATGTTCACCAGGCTGTATCCTGGCTACTGGACTGCTTAAGACTGAAGCCGTGTCCCTGGAGAAGGAGAGGTGGACATGTGCCATACACATCAACAGCAACACCCCTATGCAGTTGTCCCTCGGAAGTGACTTGGGGATCAGTTCCAAGACCCTCAGGATACGGAAATCTGCAGATACTCCAGTCCCTCATATAAAATGGCAGATAATTTGCATATAAAGTTCACACATCCTCCCATATACTCTGAATCACCTCTAGATTACTTTCAATATCTAAGACCACATCAGAGCTATGTAAATATTTTTTTTTTTTTTTTACTGTATCATTTAGGGAATAATGACAAGGAAAAAATTTGTGCCTGTTTAGTACAGGTACAATTGTTTTTCCTCCAGATATTTTCCATCTACAATTCATTGAATCTGTGAATGTGGAATATGCTGACGTGGAGGGCTAATTATACGTTTATACATGTGTGTATGTAATCATGCATTGATTTTATTCATATTTTTAGGATTTATTTATTTTAGGAGTGTATTATCATACTGGGCATCAAAGTGCATTTAATTTCACCCCTCATTGATAGACAGGCATAGTTTCAAAAACGGCAATTATTGGTATCTCCAGGTGATTTCAGGAGATTTTAGTTTTCTTCTATTTTTTCCTAATTTATTTGTCGTGATTTACAGGTATGTGATGTGTATATAAAGAACAAGGCAATGAAGTGAAGTCACTGTGAGGGGAAAAAGTGAGAAGAGTTCTAAACCACAGACTCCCAATACATTTATGCTCAATTCTAGCTACCTTTCCTGCACTTGCAGATACCAAAATCTGCCGACACCAGAGTCCGGTACCTACAGTGGCACAGCATTTGAACGGACCCTAGGGCATGCTCCCATGTACCTCATGTCACATCTAGGTCACTTTGTGCTAGTGAACGCAGTGTCGATGCGATGTAAGTGGTCGTACTGAATTTCTAGAGACTAAAGAGGAGAAGCAAACGGGTGAACGTGATTAGTAGAGATGTGGGGTTTTCCCTGAATGTTTTCAATCCCAGGCTTACCACATCTGCAGATGTGCACCCCAAGTGTACCAGGGGCCGATGAGCACTCTTTCATGGTGTGGGCTCAGCTGGATCCAAACAAGGGTGGGAAGAGACTTTGAGGTGAAATTATCAGATCCCGGTGGTTGGGCCATGGGTACTTGTACAGTCGCGTGTATCTTTTCTATTAAGGTAGGAGCCATCTGGACAGGCTCCGCTGTGTCTTTCCTCCTCCTTAAACTTCAGCTGGCCTTTCCTCACTTTTTTATTTGGGAAGGACATGGGAGGCAGGGCCTAGAGTTTTGCCTGGAGGACCTGCTCATGCCTGGCCTTCTGTTTCCAGCGGCTTAGACCCGGCAGTTCTCCAAGGCTGGTGAGGACCAAGCGGGAGACCTTGCTTGGTGTACTTTGTCGTCGTATCCCGCGGTGCACGTGGTTTCATGGCTGTTCTACGGTCCTTGATCTCCTCTTTCTGGAATCCTTCCTTTCAAGGACGCAGCAGAATTGTAATTGGACCGTGGGTGTTAATTACCACACGGGGCTCAGAGTTTGCTCTCTCCTCGCCTGCGGTGGTGCATTCCCCCAAAGGTTCGTGTGTTAGGAGCTTGGTCCTCTGTGTGGTTTGAGACATGGTGGGACCTTTAAGAGGTGGGGCCTAATGTGAGGTCATTATTGGTCCCTCCCCACTCTTTGGTGTGCTGTCTGACCACCAAACTCTCCCCGTCCAACGTGCTTTTGCCAGTATGACACCATCTGCCATGAAGCCTACCCTAGAGCTGAGCTGATGCTTGTATTATGCCCTTTAACTTCTGGAATTCTGAGCTAAATAAACATTTTTTTAAAAAAAAATAACAGCGTGTCTATCCTCAGGCATTTCATTACAGTAACAAATTGCACTGATACTCCTCCTACCACAGGAGCTGGTGTGCTGGTGGATATGGAATGTCCATATCCATATAAAAGTCACGTCGGTCAGTTGTGCCTCCAGCAGGATGGTGAGCTCTGGCCCTTAACCTTCTGAAGAAATGGTTATGGAGTGAGCAGCCTGCAGGGGGAGGTTTGTCTTTGTCTTTGGTTTGAACGGCCCCCTCCCCCCTTCCTTCCTCCCCATCTAGTGCAGGCTTCTCTGTACCCCAGGATCCACCCGCAGACTGGATCCCTCACTCACCCCTGCGTATCCTGCCCCTCCCGGATCAGCATGTGGGCCTTTCCTCAGCCCCACACCTGAGCCTGGCCACCCTCAGCTTTGTCCCTGTGCAGAGTGGGTACCATCTGCCTCTTTGGAGACATCCATCTTCATGGTTTTCAATTTTTTGCCTTCCCTGCCAGGTGTGCGGCCGGGACCTCGCTAAGTGGACACTGGGCGGGGCATCTGTTGGACTGGGGATGGGGCCATCCTAGACTCCTAGTGTTTGCTGGATGAATGAAGGAAGAGATGCAGATTCCTGTCCTGGAGGATGTTGGAGCCTGTTTTTAGAACGAGTTTGGAGATGTATTTCTCATGTTGGTGACCGTGCCTGGTGCCCTGTGCAAGAGAAACCGGAAGTAGGATCCCCAGATCCTACTGGCATGTTCCTCCGCATTATTGACTCCCCTTTACCCCGAGAGAGTATCTAAGAACAGATCATGAATCATCACGGGGGAACTGCGTGGGGAGGATGATCCCGCCATGGTGGTGAGCAGGGTCTCACAAGGCGCAGAGGCTACAGAGGACCCTGGGACCTGCCCAGTGGGCCTCACTTGCTCTTTGTCCCTCTGTGGATGGTGGCCACCCAGATACCAGTGGTGGCCTTCTGTCTGCATCATCCCTTGTTAGAGCTTAGCGACCAAGTGGCTTTTCATTTCATTGATAGTGGGTCATTGCTGGGGATGGAACCAGTGAACTACATCCCCAGCCCTTCACTTTGAGACAGGGTCTTGCTAAGTTGCACAGGATGGCCTCGAACTTGCCATCCTCTTGCCTCAGCCTGCAGAAGCCCTGGTGTCATAGGCATGCACTACCATGCCTGGAAACTTGCCTGCTTTTTAAATAAGACAATGACTCAGTCAGCTTGGGCTGCTGTGGCAAAGTACCCCAGGTTTGGGGCCTTAAATAACAGAGATGTGGTCTCTCACACCCCGTAGGCTGGAAGTCCCAGGTAAGCAGGTATCTGCAGAGTTCGTTCCTTCCAAGTCCTCTTTTTTTTTGGGGGGGGGGTTGGGGAGGGGGTTTACTGGGGATTGAACTCAGGGGCACGGTCTCACTGAGTTGCTGAGCGCTCTCTCTCTCTGTGCTGGTGGGGTGAGGGGACTTGATCTGCCACCAGGCTCCTGCCGGGCACTTTGAACAGGCCCTGTCTTCCTCTCCACTTCCCTTTCCCTCACAGTGAAGTGTCCCTTCCTCATCAAGGCCACATTCCTTCTGGGTATGTGACCCTCATGGCAAACCGCAGCAGTTAGGGGGCTCCTTTGCAGCATGAGCTTTATTGGGGTTGCTGGGCCTCCCTGATGTCCCAGAGATGGCAGCCAAGGTCACTGTGGTTCACCCTACCCCTGCCTCCAGGCCACATTTGGTGACACAGACCAGGCTCCGGATGTCACATCCAGCAATCTGTGTGGCAGCCTTTGTTTCTGAGCACACAGCTTCTGTTGGGAGCCTCTGGGCAGGAGCCTGTGTGACTCTGCTGTTGGAGGTTGTATTTAGGTATCACCTGCATGGCTGCACACCCAGCCCTGGGCTGAGCTCAGCAGGCTGACAGTGAAAAGCACAAGGGATTGGACCCGCCAAGCTCCTGCTTGCAGCCCGTCAGAAGTGCCGAGTCAGAGGGTGCCGGGTCGGTTGGCATGTTCGGGCCCCTGCATGTAGAACTAAGCGATCATGTATTACAAGGAGGTAATGCCTGGGAAAACATCTGCTTGAGCAGAAGGCAAAACCGCATCTGTCAATCCCGCAGGCGCTTCGGGCTTGAAACTCACTTCTAAGAAGGCGTTTGCTGATGGCTTCTCATGTTTGCGTTGTAAATCTTCTCGCAGGATTGCTGGAGGCCCTGCCCGGTTTTCACTGTGAAATAGATAGCATAGCTCTGAGAACCCAGTGAAGCCAGAAGTGGTGCCAACACCCTCACGAGCTTCAGGAAACGGGACCCCTTTCTGGATTCTGTCACCGCGGCAGCCTGGAGTTGGGCGCTGGCTGGGCCTGAGGATCCCGTGCCCCTCTTACCCCAGGCCATTGTGGAGGGTGGGACCCAGCTGGGTTCCTGGGGACTGTTACTGGCAGGGAACAACAGAGCCCTGCTGGCCTCTGTCACTGAGCAACGTGTTCCTCTTGTGCATGTCACAAAGTCAGTTTTACCAGATTGCCACAAAGGACGTGTCTGCAGGGGCGCTGGGTCTCAGCTGTCCTCAGTGCTTCTTTCAGTGCCGTTTTGGGCAGGAACGTGTTCCAGGCCGTTGAAAGTCATGTCATTTCCATTCCCGTTCAACACAGGAGGCTCCTGCCCGGGTCTGGGCCTGGGGGCACACGCACTTTGCACAAGCACTGTGAAGACGCCCACGATCTTCCGTCCACTCTTGTTGCCCACTAGTGCCTAGAAAACCACGGGAGATGTTGCCACATGTCAGCAAATTGCTAAAAACGAATCACGCTGGTGAGTGCCCGCTGCCCGCTGCCCGCTGACCAGTGCTAGGTTTTGGCCCAGTAGCTACCAAGGTTGTAAAAGCCACACACAGATGTCAGGCAGGCCTGGCTGCTTCCTTTTGTAGGTACTTCTGCCCCTCTTCTTTCTCTTTAGAGGGAGTGTGGAGAGGGTCAATGGCTTATCAAGGGAGATGCAGAGCTTGGCGCGGTGGGACACGGCTGTAATCCCGGCGGCTCGGAAGGCTGAGGCAGGAGCATCGTGAGTTCAAAGCCAGCCGCAAGAAAAGCGAGGCACTAAGCAACTCAATGAGACCCTGTCTCTAAATAAAATACAAAAAATAGGGCTGGGGATGTGGCTCAGTGGTCAAGTGCCCCTGAGCTCAATCCTGTAAAGCAGAATTGTTGCTTTGGTTAGACAAGCGCCAAGAAAATGAATGTGGTCCTCGTTGTCCCTTGACATCCACCAGGGACTCTTCCAGAACACCCCAAGGACACCAAAATTCATGGATGCTCAACTCCTCCTATGAAATGGCTTAGTATTTGCATATAAACCACCTACCAGAGCCTCCCATATACTTTAAATCATCTCTAGTTTATTTAAATGCCTAACCATGTAAATGCTATGTAAATAGTCGTTATACTGTATAATATAATGACATGAAAAAAGGTCTGCTTGTTTAGTACAGATAAAATGATTGTAGGTCTAGCTCTGTGGGACACATCCTCAACAATATAACTTTTCTCAAATATTTTCCGTCCCTGTTTGGTTGAACTCCAGGATGTGGGGCCTGCAGATAGGGAGGGCTGGCTGTGTCTTGTGAAGGAGAAATAACAGAAAGCAGAGAAAAATGTTGTGCACTGGTGCTCCTCGCTCCAGTGAGGTCCCTCCTCCATGGGCTGTAATGACCGAGGGTTGGGGAACAGCTAAGAGGACCTAAGTTGTACACTGGCTCAGGAGCAAAATGACAGACTTCAACTGCCCTTCCCACTGAGTGGTGTATCTCTGCCTCCACCCAGCCCGCAGAATATTAAGAGGAGGGCTGGGAATGTGGCTCAAGCAGTAGCGCGCTCGCCTGGCATGCGTGCGGCCCGGGTTCGATCCTCAGCACCACATACCAACAAAGATGTTGTGTCCGCCGAAAACTAGAAAATAAATATTAAAAAAAAAAAAAAAAGAATATTAAGAGGAGCCTACTAGGTGAGAGAGAAGGAGGGAGGGAGGACCCTGTAGGGATCCTGAAGGAGGCAGACTCCAGGGACCCCCATCCTGGAGGCCAGGGGGATTTGAGGCTCTCAGGAGTGAAGGAACCTTCCCTTTAGGGCATGTGCATCTTGTAAATGGGAGAGCCCTCAAGTCCAGTGTTAAGACTTCTCTTAAAGTCACTGTGATTTCTCCAGATGCTCCTGAGGAGCGTTTGAGACTCAGATCCTGGGTGATTAAGGGCAGAATGTCCTGGAGCAGTTCTCCTGAGCACCCCCTGCGCTTCCTAGAGTGCCCCAGCCTCAGTGGGCACCGCAGGTGGGGGGCAGGGTGTCTTGCTTCAAAAGGCTTCATTGAGTCTGATGCTCTGGGCAGAAGAGCTTGCCCTGTCCACAACCAGGACAGTTTGTAGGGCCTCGTGACCCTTGAAAGGCCTGGGGACCTACCGTGGTGCCTGTACCCTGGCGGCCTTTTGGACTTGCAGGGACTTGGCAGGTGTTGACAACTCGCTACTCAGGAGGGCTTGACTTAATGAACAGTTGAGCGCAGGGTTTAGGAGAATACCCTGTGGTTCCGTGGTGCAGCGACAGGTGAGAACCGCCTTTCTCAGTCCAAGGCTGCCCTTTAGTGAAGACCAGGGCACTTCTTGTGGGAGACTGAGGACCTTGGAATCATCAGTGCCATGCTCTTGCAGGTGGGCTTCCTGCTTTCTCCTTTTAGCACAATGAAGGGGAGACGTATGTGAGCTCAAATGACGACCCGCCAGGTAGGTGGGTATTTAGATATCCTGAAAAAGTTCACATACAGAACCACTTTGTGTGTCATCACGGGATGGGGATGTCTGCCATCTCTTTTGTTAATATAGCAGGCTTCCATATTGGCAGGTTCCATATCTGCAGAGTCAAACAAGCATAGATCGTAAATATTTGAAAAATAAGTTGCATCTGTACTGAACATGGGCAGGTTTAATTTTTCTTCTTTATCATAATTCTGTAAACACTGCAGTCCACAGCTTGCACATGATATTGGATATTGTAAGTCATCTAGAGATGTTTAAAAGTGTGGGATAGGATGTGGGGGGGTCTCTGTGAATGCTACACCCTTTTATATATGGGACTTGAGCACCCTTGGATTGGGGGGGATCTGTGGAAGGTCCTGGATTCCATTTCCTGCAAATGCTGAAGGATAACTGTATAGATCTTGTACAGCTTTGCAGGGTGTCTTCCCCACCGTACCTCCGTGTCGGAGCCTACCTGTGTGTTTTGGTGGATTGACGGGTGAGGTGCTGCCCGAGTCAGGAGGCCAGCGTTCCTCTTGCCCTGTGGCCGGTAGGCACTCCCATCTGTGAGGGACTCAGTGTCAGGTTGCTGTAGTAGGATTCTAGAATTCTTCCTCTGCCTCCCCATGCGCCCAGCCACTTGGCACAGCCTCTCTGGCAAAACCTCTCTCCTCCTTCACGGAGCAGGATTTGCTTACTTGGACGCTGCCCCCCGAATATTCTGGGCATATTATTGCACAGTTCTCAGCCCAGTCCCTATTGTCATGTTTTTCCTTTTCATTAGTCACCAGGTCATCTTTTTTTGTTTGTTTGTTTTTGTTTTTAAAGCCGTTCCTGTAACTGAGCAAAGATTTAACAACTGATTTGGAAAAAATGGAGACTGCAGGTTTACTTCTAAAATCTGGCTGTAGCTGACTGTGTGCCCCCTTAGGCTTTCTCTACTTGTGGTTTCATACCATCTGAGTGATTTCAGCTGGAAACTGGTGACACAGTCAGCTCTGAGGATCTGAGGCCTGACCTCTCAGCTGCTGGTGAGGGAGGCCCAGTGAGACCTCTGCCAGGCCTAAGGGGCTGTGTTGGAACTGGGTCAAATTGCTCACTTCCTTTGCACCTCAGTTTACTTGTCTGAAAGATGGGTATAATAACAATGATGCCTTGAACTCCTTGGAAGACATAAAGAAGTTAATAGAGTAAACTTCTTAGCGTAATTCCTACAAATACAAGTGTTCGACAAAGGAATGTTCTGGTAGCTGCTGATGGCAGTGGAGAAGCCCTTGTGCATTGTATGGCAGGAGCCATTGACTGCAAAAGGAGGTGACCCCAGGAGATCATTAACAAGTTCAATACTTTTCCCATTTTAACTTACCGTGTACAACAATTTATGAACACTTCCATCGAGGAGATGTTTACTGACTGGAGCTCCACATCATCTTTGTCACTTTTGGGTGTGAACCATGCCCAAAGTGCACATTCACATTCGGTGATTTCTAGGTTTAGATTAAAATGTGACAGAGATTCACAGGCACTAGCAAAATGCAGGATCCTAGTAGATGTTTCACGGCGTTCACCCCAGTGTGTCTGGAAGAATCCAGCTTAGTTTTTCTATGAGATGTTTTTCTTCTTGTGAGCCCTCCTGCGATATCGCATTCTGCAGAAGTTACCTACATAAAATATTCATAGTGACAAATACAACCGTCATATTCAGGTCCGGGACCACAGCTGGCCCTTGGTAAGCCTAGATCTTGGTTGGTTTGAGAGGCTTCCGTGCCCCTTACAGAAGAGTGTATGGTGTCGACAGTTTGGCCAGTCAGCTTGCAGTCAGTCACCAGGTGCTATAGCTTAGATCTTGAATGTCCCCCAAAGCCCATGTGTTGAGGACCCATGGTGCTATTGGAAGGTGCTGGAATTCTTAGGAGGTGAGGAAGACGTTAGGTCAGCACAGATGTGTCCTTGAGGGGGTATGGGGACCATAGGTTCTTCCTTTCTGCCTCTCTCAGCTTGCTGGTGGCACCGGAAGTGAGTGGACCTCTTCCATGGCACACTCCATCCCACTATGATGGCTGTACTGCCCCAGGCCCCAAGCAACAGAGGGGCACTCAGGTCTCTCCAACTGGGAGCCAAACGTCTCCACTTTTTTTCTCAGTGTTTGTTCACAGCAACAGAATAGTGACTGACATACCCTACTAACATAGTTGATGGTTGACTCATCGACTGTCCCAGCAGGTCCACAATGGAATGTGCCATTTTTCTTTCTCCAAACTCCAGTTGTCCCTGACTGTGGATGGAATGTTTGCCTCCTCCACGTCTGTGTGTGGAAATCCCAACCCCTGATGTGATGGTATCAGGAGGGGTCCTTTGGGAAGTGGTGAGGTCAAGAAGATGGAGCCTCATGAATGGCATTGGTGTCCTTATTAAGAGAGACCCCAGGGAGCGGCCCCTCACCCTTTCCACCATGTGAGGACACAGCGAGAACCTGGAGGTCTGTGAGCCAGCTAGGGAATCCGCAGGGGACCCTGCATCTGCTGGTGCTTTGATCTCAGCCCTCCACCTCCAGAACCCTGTGCCATACATTCCTGGTCTTGCAGCTGCCCCAGTCTGTGATATTTTGTTAGAGTGGCCCGGATGGACTAAGATCCTCCCTTCCCCTGTTTCTGTAGATAAACCACCACCGGGTCCTTTCTCTAGCCCACAGCACCATCACACTGAGCAGCTGGTTCTACTTTGGACAGGCACGTGGCATGCACCTGTATGTCTTCATGTCAGATTAAAACAGAGTTATGCAAGATCCTCTGCTGTGGTTAGAGGTCATACTTTTTCATTAGTTATGTCCCTCGAAGGAAATCAGCTGAGAGTAGCCTGCACCTTTACCCGTCTGGGGAGGACAGTGATGGTTGAATGGACTTCCATCACCTTGTGCGTCCTCTTTCTCTATTCAACTCTTGGTGTCATGTGGGGGCTTTTCCTGCCAAGCACTTTAGTGGCAATGTATATGATTGTGCATAGTTGTGTGTATGCTGTGTGCACACATGCGGACATTGGCATGTTACATGCTCACCTTTGTGTGTGTGTGAGTGCATGTGTGTGCATGCTCTCCTGAACTCTCGTGTGCAGGTACCTGTGCCCCTGACCTCTGAAGACACTACCCAGAGCACGTGAGTGTCTGCCTCTGCCTCTGCTTTTGCCTGTCTGCAGATCAGACATTCTGCTTTCTTCCTGAGACTGGGCATCTCTTTAGCCAGAAGGACCAGCCTCTCTTGGCCGCTTGCTTGGGGTGAAGGGTGGAAAGTGATAGTTCCTGGGCAGGAGCAAGGAGAGATGGAGGAGAAGGCAAATGGGAAAATGCGGGACCCCCGGAGCAGCCCTGCCTCTGCCATGTGCAGCCACGGCCCGTGTCTTTGTAGTGTCACCTGTGTGCCTGGGCTGCAGATTGGGGGAGTAGTGCTGGGTGAGGGTCCTCGAGGTTGTCCTCCCCGACCCCAACTCAGCATTTTGGAGGCTGGATAGAACCAAGGATCCACAGCATGAGTGTCTAGAGCCCTGGGCGGGTGCTGTGGGTAGCAGGTCTTTGTGACAGTGGTCATTGAGCACAGAGAGGTGTTCTAAGGTCCTTACACTCCGGGGACTCCAGGACCTCCCTGTGGCTTTGGGAGTGCAGGAGTCCTTTAATTCAGGCTAAATACTCAGGATTTGAATATTGTCATGAGATCCTTTGAATAAATCCTCTTTTTGTGAGTGGGGTAGGGGGGGATTAAGGGATCACATCTTATTCTTATGGAGCATCTTGGTTTTAGCTTTTAAATCAGGAGGGAAAGAAGAAGGAGTTTTCCTGGGGTGGGGGAGTAGTAAGAAAAGGCAGAACGAAGCCTCCCTGTGATGCAGTTAATTCAGAAATCAGCTTGTGCAGGAACAGAACAGCCACTTTTCATTCATACTGTTCTCCAAAGCGCAGGTCTGGGACTCTACTCTCAATTCATTGCTGTAGTTTCATCCTTAAAGATGTGCCTGGTTGGTGAAGCCGAGGACTGGGTGGCCTGAGGATTTTGGGTAAGTGGAGCTTGTGGACGTGGGGGGAGCCATCCCCAGCAAGCTTGAAAAGTGGGCAGTGTTGCTGTTGTTCCATTATCAGCCCAGCAGACTGAGCCACGAGTTCTCCTGGTGCCAGAAGTTCGGAAGCAAGTGTGTTTCTGGTAATTGTTAAATAAATATCTTGTTTTCACCCAGAGAAGAGACCATGCCAGAAAACATGTGAGGTCGTCTCCTTTAATACAGTATGTTACGTCAGATGTCACCGAGTCACACAAAGCCCAGAGATTCTAGAGTGTAGCACGAAGCAAAATATGCACAAAATAATTGACAGAAGCTCTCTGGAAACTATAGATCTGCAGGAGGTTTGGGGGCTGTGTTATCTGATCTGTGCACATCCATAAATGCCGATGGCCCCCAAGGGCATGTTCTATGTGGGTTTCCTGACTTTAGCGTTCCACAGAGTTCACCTAGTTTCTACGTTTGTTTGAATTTATAAAAAAGAACCGTAAAATGTAACATCTTACCCAGGTCTCCGTGTGCACATGGAATAGCCTTAAGGACATTCACATCGTTGGTGCAGCAAATCTGCAGAGCTCTTTCCATGTTGCAAAGCTAAAACATTCTACCCATTATCTTATAACTCCCACTTTCCTCATTCTACCACTTTGTTTTCTGTTTCTGTGGCATTTACTCTTGTGGATATTTTATATAAATGGATTCACGTAGTTTGTCATCTTGAGACGACGACTGGCTTATTTCACCTAGCACAATATCCTCAAGAATTACCTGTGCTTGAGCATATGTCAGAATTTCTTCCCTTTTGAAGGCTGTGTCTTCGTCTGTTTTGAGTTGCTATAACAGAATACCAAAGGCTGGGTAATCTATAATGAACAGAAAAAAATTTCTGTGGAGTCGTCATACTCTTTTCCACAACAGCTGCACCATTTCACACACAAAGGATCCAGTATCTCTGCATCCTTGCCAACCCTTGTTTTTAGAGCCATGTAGTGGGTGTGAGGTTGTATCCGATTGTGTGGCTTTGATTCACATTTTCTAATTGACTCATGATAGTGAGCATCTTTTCTTATCTTGTTGGCCATTTGCACGTTTGTCTTTAGAGAAGTGTCTATTGCTTATTTTGGGCTCCGTTCCTGCAATTCTTCATGAGGCAGTGAGTGTCCCTGCCTGGATCTCAGATGCCTTTATCTTCTCCGAGTCATGAGTAATTTTTCCTTTACCTCCCGGGGATCGCAAGACCAGGAAAGCCTCTCATACTCTTTCCAGTTTATTTCTCTGTTTCAGGCTGGATTTGGTCCATTTCCTGTGGGCAGAAGGGCAAGCATCGCAGATGCTGTTGACATGGATATTTTGTACACCCCGTCCTCTCCTTTCCCTCCTCTTTGCTGAGCTAAGTTGAAGTCGTCTGTGTTTAAGTGGCCTTTCTCCTCGGCTATGCAGATAAACAGCTACCCTCCAATCCTTGGGCTGCGAACTGTGGTGCCTCTGAAAACGATTCTTTTGCTTAAACTTGAGACATGGGAGGGACCTCAAACCCAAATGTCCATGAGGGCTTGTTGGATAATATAAATGGACAAATTAGGCCAAGTATACCAAATATACTTCATCTCAAAACTTCCAATTTAAGAAAAGGTTTACTTAGGATGCCTTTGTCGACCACAGGGTCTCACCAGGAGACCCCACTCACCCAAACCTGGTAGGACACACTGGAGCGTACCCCACCTGCCCATAATCTGAGACGCCCAGGCTCCCAGTGGTTTGCAGACCAGCAGCATGAGTGTCACATGGGAGCTGGGAGGAATGAAGAATCCCAGGCCCCGCCTCACAGAGGGTATTGGTGCTTGCTAAAGTGGAAGAGAGCTGGTCTGAAGGTGTCACTGTGGAGTGTGTTCTGGGACCCAGAGAGGAGAAGCTCATGCTCACACAAACACCTGCACACAAATGTTCTCGGCAGCTTTATTTGTAATAGTTTCTAGCTGGAAACAGCCCGGATGTCCATCAGTGGAGAACGGAGAGACTGTGGTCCAACCACACCTAAGATCATGTTCTGCACAGAAGAGGAGTCAGTTACTCAGCAGACACCAAGTTAAAATTTCAAAGGCCTTATGAGAGCTGGGCACGGTGGTGCATGCCTATAATTCTAGTGGCCCGAGAGGCTGAGGCAGGAGGGTTGCAAGTTCAAAGCCAGCCTCAGCAATGGTGAGGGACTAAGCAACTCAGCGAGAATCTTTCTCTATATAAAATACAAAAAGGGCTGGGAATGTGGCTCAGTGGTCTAGTGCCCCTGAGTTCAATCTCCAGTATCCCACAAAAAGGCCTTATGAGGAAGCTAGTTTCAAAAGGTCACCTAAAATTGTTAACTCAGAAAGGCAAAACTATACTGAGGGAGAAAAAAGTTAGAGAGAGAGAGAGAGAGAGACAGATAGACAGACTGAGACTGCAGAGGAAGACCAGGAGGAGTTTTTATAGCTGAAGACACTGTTCTATGTGTCGATTGTGGTTGCATTAACCCAAACCTGTGCACGTGTTAAAATCCATAGATCTGAACACTGGAAGACAAAGTCCATGAAGATACAGAACAACTTCCCCCAAACTCAGGGCTTCAGTACATAACGGTGTACCTGCAGCATTTCATGTGCGTTCACTTTGAATAACCTTGTACCCAAATAATTTCACAAGAGTTTGTGCCTCATGAGTTCATTTTGAAAGATCACTTTCCCAGAAGTAGAATTGCTGGGACCTGGGCCGTGTGCATGTGAGTCTGAGAGATCCTGGCCACTGGCTTCTATGGAGTTATTGACAGTCTCATCACCGGGTCTGGGTAAACCTGTCCTCCGCATCTTTAGCAGCCCGAGTCCAGTGGCCTCTGCTCATCTGACGGCAGAAAGAGTCACAGCTTTTAAAGACAGGTAACTTTAGATTGGCAGGTGGGCTCACAGGCCAGAGACGCACGGTGCACAGTTCCAGTGATTTCCGTAGCAAAGGTTCCTCAGCTTCACCTTCAGCCTCACAGGGAGAACCAGGCTCCTGTGGCAATCTGTCAGTGGCAGTTTTGTTCCTTAAGTGCACTGGTCACGGGGGATACGTCTGCAAAACAGCCTCCCGGCTTCCTCCCCGTGGCCTGTCCGCAGGAAAGGTTGTCCAGGGAGTGTGGACAGATGGAGGCTGCCTTGTATGACTTTGCTACTGCCTTGAGGCCTCACGGAGGCTCCCGGGGCATGCCTGGGGGTCCCCCAGTTCTCTAAGGCTCATTCCACTTTCCTGAGGGGGATGGCACCTTCTCAGGTTGAGAGGCGTTGGACGCGGCTTGCTCAGAGGACCTGATTCTGTCTTCAGGAGGAGATCATCCATTCCAGGGTGGGTGGATGTCTTGTCATTTTTTCTGTCTGGAGAAGCAGCCCTGGGGGCACTCTAGGTTCTTTCCATTTTCACTCCTCCCTTTGAGCACAAGGCCTTGGGGTCAGCTAGAGTCTAAAGAAACTGGAAGAAGGATAAATAGAGACTTTTTAGACTATGGTCTATCAACCTGCCCTGCAAACCTGACCTGGTGGATTGGTGTTCAGAGCAGCTTCTAGGAGCTGGTTCCAGAGATGCCGAGCTGCATGCAGAACTGCTTGGTCTCCTCTTAGAGGACATGTGTTCAGTAGACTTGTCCTAGTGTGGGGGGCGGGAGGGATGGGGGTGACTGTTGCTCCTCAGCCTCCTGGGCTTCCTTCCCAGGCCTAAGAATTAAACAGACATAAGACAGATGCACAGGAACTTTTCCCAGAAAAATGGAAACTTTAGAAAAGCAGTTAGACCTGAACACGCGTGTACCAGGTTGGACAGAGTGGAGTGGGTTGTGAAACTGTGCAAGACCAAGGGATCAATCATGGAGAAGTGATTGTAAGTGTTTCCAGGTGGACTGCGATATAGCTCAGAGGGCTTGCCTAGCACCCCTAAGGCCCTGGGTTCCATTCCCAGCTCTGTAAATAAACAGCACATAACAATAACAAACGAAGCCCTTCCAGGCTTAAAATTCTTTACATTAAAAAAATAATAATAATAATGGTGGGAGGAAAAGGGAGGGCTGGGGACGGTGAGATTCACCTTCTGGTGTTGGAGTCCACACGCCCAGAGAAGGCAGGGGGTTCCCCGAGGCCCTGGTGGGCTGCCGCCTTGGCCCCGTGTCCTCCTTTCTGTGAGACTCTACCCTCCAGGATGAAAGTTTTCCAGACCTCCTCTCCCCATCGACTTTTACATGGTGCTAGACTTGGCATCTCTTTCGGTAAATATTTTAAATGGGGCTGTGGCCCATTAAGGGCTCCTTGCTGTCCTCGATCCAGTGCATATGGAGGAATGGCGTGTTTGCATAAATAATAAGTCTCTTTGGAAACACGGCTGTGAACTTTACTGTCTTGCAGTGACTATATTAAACCAGCTGGGCAAGGACTTAAAGATGGAGAGGCTGTGCATTGATCAGGGTGTTCCTGGGGTGGACGCCTGCTCCCCCGGCTCTGCCTCTGTTTCTTTCCTGACCCAGGCTGTGCCTCTCTCTGGCGGGCCATTTGTTTTGTGTTTCAGTTTTTATTACTGTTGAGCTCAGCTACTCTCAAAGGGGAGGCCACAGGAATCCGTCCCCTCCTGGCCGCAGGCCCTGTGATCCTTGACATAGTCCAAATTTCTGGGCACTTGGAGTCTCTTTCCAGCCAGTGACCCACCAGCTACAGGTGCTTTGCCAATTCAGATGCTCTTTAACCTACAGAGAGGTTACATCTTGATAAGCCCCTCATAAACAAAATATCATTAAGTGGAAATGCATCAAATACAACCAACCTACAGCACCTTAGAGCTTAGCAACATACCACCTTGTACAGTCCCCACCCCCACCCCCTTGGCAATAAATTCTTTTTCCCCCCCTTGGCAATCAAACTAACTGGGAGTTGCAGGTCACACCTACGGACAAAGAGCCCAATCCAAAATTCTAAATATGGTTTCTACCAATTCTCATTCCTCAGGCACCACCATAAAGTTGAAAAATAATAAGTCAGACTATTTTCAAGTCGGGGACGCTGATGCCTGTAATTCTCTAAGAAGCCAGCACTTAGGAAGAAACATACAGGGCTGGGACAGGCAGAGTGCTTGCTTGGCATGCATGGGGCACCAGGTTGGATTCCCCCTCAAAAAACAAATAAATGAAAAAGAAGGAGGGCTGAGGATATGAGGAAAGCCAGGCTTAATCACTAGTCCTGCTCCACTTATCCCTTCCCTTCTCAGGCACAGCTGTCCTGTGTTTAGTGGTCGCAGGTCACACATCCCTGGGGTTGGGTGCCTGGTGCTGACAGCCCTGGATGCCCCATAAGGAAAGAGCTGTGGCCACTGTCAGAAAAAGTTCACAGGGGTCCTGGGGCATTGCTGGTGTCATTCAAATAAACTGTTGCAGGAGGAAAAATACCAGGAAAGGGGTTCAGACGGAAAAAAGGAGTAATAAGCATGTATCAACTCTAAGGAATGTGAAGACAATCAAGAAGCTTTTCATTGCAGACCCCCCAGGGAGTGAGGGTTCTTTATCCTCATTTTGCATTTAAGGAGACCAAGTTGCTGAGAATCCCCCCACCCCCACCCCCACCCCCACCCCTTTGCTTGGTTTAAAAGCTAACCGGGGGCACG
>NW_025999926.1:472706-485679 GCF_001458135.2 Marmota marmota marmota
ACCCCCACCCCTTTGCCTTGGTTCAAAGCTAACGGGGCAGAGGCAGGATTTGCACAGAGTCTCTCTCTTGGGGTGAAGGTTGGACTTTCCCAACACACTATATCCTCTGGGGTCTCAGCTTCCATCTGTGAATGAGAAGAATAGAGCCAGGAGGTGAGAACTGGACTAAATTACATCTAAATTTTATTTCGAGTGTGGACTGGACCACAGCAGAGCTACGCACCCCCAACCCTGTGGACGCTGTCTGGGGTGGGAGGGCTTTTACCACTAACCCTGGCCCCACCCGGGAGATGCCAAGGGCTCCCTTCCCATGGGATAATCCGAAAGGCCTCCAGGCATTGCCACATGTCCCCTGGGGGCAAAGCCCCCTCCTGAAACACTGGAGTAGAGGAAATGACCTGTGGAAGGTGGGAAGGGAACTGGAACAGAGAAGGATTCTATTACAGCTTCCTCCACCCCCACACAGGGGCCCTGAGTAAGGAAAGGAAACAAGATTAGAGCAAGGAACGGAGGAAGGGGTTTGCAGAGCAGGAGAGCAAGACAGAGGAGAGAGAGAGAGAGAGAGAGAGAAAGGTGAGAGAGAGAGAGAGAGAGAGAGAGAGAGAGAGAGAGAGGGAGAGAGAGAAAGCTCTCTCCTTAACTCGGTGTCTCTTTGGAAAGTCCTCATGAGCAGGCCCCCGTGATGGTGTTCTCTCTGGGCGAATCACCTACAGGTGATTTTCTGTGCCTGGTGTCCTCTGTCCCTCCTGTTTTCCTGACCCTAAGGTCCACCAGCATCATAGACACAGTGTCATATTATAGCAGAAATGAGACCTCCCCCAGGTTGTGTCTGGCTGGGGTTTCCTGGAGGTACAACAGTGTCTGGAAGGACAGGAAGCGTCTCATAGTGCCAGTTTCTTAGACAAGGAAACGTGAGCCCCGGGCGGGCATCAGCCCCCCACACCCGTGCACAGGCATCTATGATAGGAGGCCCAGAGTGGGGGTGGGGGGATGGGGGGAGATACAAAAGGTAGAAAGGGTGGACATGGGTTCTAAGGATTAGGACAGAAAGGGCTGGAAACATGAAGCACATTCTAGAAAAGCACAGATGGCCTGTGGGGAACGTGTGCCCCCACAAATGAGCCCTGCTGAAGCTCATTCGCCTCTGAATCGACTGCTGAGCCTGCTGCCAGTCAGTGGGGTGAGTGGACTGCCTTCCTGGGCTGCCCCTCTGTAGACATTCATAAATGTTTTTGCAATAATAACTGAGCTTCCCGGGTGCCATGTGGTTGTCAAGGCAAAGTGCCTTCACAAATACCCAGCTGAGAGCCCATCTCGAGAGACAGACAGGCACATCTACCCTGCGGTAATGGCCCGTGACGCGATGCCATGATTGATTGATTTAGGGCTTCTGACCGTGGAAAAAAAAAAAAAGCCTCAAAGAAAAGCTTGGAAACCACCATGATTTATGAGTTTATGAGTCTCAATTAGGTAAAACAATGCATTGAAAAATGTCCTTTTTCAGAGGGGTATGGGAAATTAGTGGTGTCTGGCGATATGATTGCCAGCTTCATTCTTTCCGTAAATTCTTTTCCTTTAAAAGGAGACATTTAGAAGCGACAGACATTGGTCCAGAGAAAAAAAGTTCATAGTTAGCAACGACCAGCATTTTTATGATAACCACTAACTAGCAGTGGTTTAAATTGGTTCCCTATATTCAACTTTGATATTACAATAGGTTCCACCCCCCCACCCCCGCCAAATACAAAAGCTTACATTGTCATTGAAAAATCTTTGCGTTTCATACTGCAGAAATCAGACATCCTCTTAATGGTATCCGATATCTAAACATGGTGAATGGAAGATGTTCAGGAAATGGAACATGCGGGCTGCTTTCTTAAATTGTCAGAAGTGCATGGGGGCGGGGCAGGGAAATCTGAATACAAAACATTTCATTTAGTGCAGGAGGTGTTTTAAGTTATATAATTCATTCATATTTGAACACTCAGAACAGTAGAGAAACTCAGTCGCAGAGAAGTTAAATGAGGTGTCATTCCCCCCCACATCCTCCCGCCACCCAATTATAAAGGGGATGCCTAAATGTGCTAAAATCTTTCTAACTGAAGCTTGTCACCTTGCCTCCCTAAAGCCTCTGTACAGATCCGTTTCTTGTGGGACTTGCAGGGACTGTAAACAGTCAAGGCGTGCATGGCCAAGGGTGCTGTGGAGACACATGCCACAGACAGTGGGTCCTCACCTTGCTTAATTTACTCTGTGTGATCACCCTGCTGCAAATCCAGTGAAGTACAGCGGTTTCTGCAGTGGTGACCGGAATTGACAATCAAAACTCACATCTTCACTTAGAGGGTTAAACAAATGAGATGTGGTTTAGCCAGTGCCCAGCGTGGGTTAAGTGCTCAAAACTTGTGATTATTCCTGTCATTATTGGGCATTTATTATATGTCATTATCTGTTACATTTAACTATTGTATGTCTGTAATATAATCTCTTACTCGATTCGGGCTTGATTAGTATTTGGGTGTTTTCCTGATTTTTGCTTTGACAATCATGACTGGAACAAGTATCCTTAAGATGATACTTCCGAAGTAGCTGCAAGATCAATTCCTGCCTCTGGAATTGCTCAGAGGTAACTTGTTGCTTTTGGTAGATGGCCCCAGGGTGCCAAGGGGATTTTAGGAATTCTCATGCCCTGGGTCGGGTGAGAAATTCAGCTTCTCACCTTTTCCAAGGTGACAAAGGAACTGGGGTCTCTCATTTTAATTTAGCTTTTGGGTTTTTTTTGTTGTTGTTGTTGTTGTTGTTGTTTGTTTGCTTGTTTGTTTTTGAGCTCTGCGGTTTTGAGTCTTTTAGTGTTTCTTAGCCATTGGAATTTATTTTTATTCAGACTCTTTGTGTCCTTCTGCTCTTTGAATTGCATTGTTGATCTTTTTCTCATTATATGAACAGAGAGCTTTGTGCTTAAATCTTTGATCACTTAGAATTCACTTTTTCCATGAAGTGTAAGATAGGATTTTAGCTTAAATTTTTCCCCAAACAACTATTCTGTCCCAATCGTTTTTTGGGGGGGAGTGAGGGATTGAACTCAGGGGCGCTTGACCAGTGAGCCACATCCCCAGTCCTTTCTTGTTTTTTTTTAGAGATGAGATCTCACTGAGTTGCTTAGCGCCTTGCTTTTGCCTTTTTTGTAATTTATGTTTCTGTACATACTGGGGTTGTTTCTGGATTTCAAATTACATCCTCTTGACCTGTCTATCCATGTGCTGGCAGGAATACACAGATATTCTGCCTCGGGTATTGTTGAGAACTTTTACTTCTCTATTCATAAAAACATTGGTGTATGGTTTTGTTTTCTTGAAATGACTTTGTCTCGTTTTGGTATCAGGATAGTACTAATCTCATCCTATGAGTTGCAGGAAATCTCTCTTCTACTTTTTGGGAGAGTCTGGGAAGGATTGATGTTGATTCTTTTCTAAATGTTGGGTAGATTCACCAGGGAAGCCTTTTAAAAGTCCTGCGTTTTTCTTTTCTGGGGATTTATTTATTTAATTTATTACAAATTTACTTCCTTTACTTATTTTTTGATATCTAAGTTGTTTTTTTCCACATCTTTTTTATCAGTGCATTATAATTGTAATTTTTTGTTTTCCACATTTTTTTAAACTGGTGCATTATAGTTGTACATACTGATGGGATTTGTGGTTACCTATTTGTACATGCACAAAGTAGAACAGTATCATTTGTCTTATATTTTCTTTTCTTATTATGGAATTATTTAGATTCTCTATTTCTTCTTGAGTCAGTTGCAGTATTTTTTGTTTCTGTAGAAATTTGTCCCTAGACTCTATGCTGTCTAATTCATTGGGACACAGTTATTTAAAGTATTATGCTATAGTCCTTTTTATTTCTGTAATGTCATAGATATGTCCTCTTTTTTATTCCTAAAATTAATACTTCGAGTCTCCTCTTTTTTTCTTGGTTCATCTACTAAAGGTTTGTCACCTTTGTTGATCTTTCCAAAGAACCAACCTTTGCTTTTTTTTGACTTTCTCTTTTTTTATTCTTTATTAGACTTATATCCCTCTAATCTTCATTATTGCCTTCCATCTGCCACCTTTAGGTCTGCTCTAATTTTTCCCCCCTAATTTTTACCTTTTGGGTTGTTCTTTTTCTAATTTCTTAAGGTCTAAAGTTAGATGATTTATTTTTAATGTAGAGTGAATTTAAAGCAATAAATGGTCCTCTAAGCACTGCCTTAACTGTTCCCATTAGTTCTGTT
This sequence comes from Marmota marmota marmota, assembly GCF_001458135.2. Taxonomy (NCBI): domain Eukaryota; kingdom Metazoa; phylum Chordata; class Mammalia; order Rodentia; family Sciuridae; genus Marmota; species Marmota marmota. The sequence goes on from NW_025999926.1 coordinate 476,983, forward strand.
ATGCTGGGTTTTATTTTCACTCATTGTGAAATATTTTCTAATCTCTCATGATCTCTTCTGTGATTCACTGGTTACTTGAGAATTTCTCAAATTTTGTTGTTGATTTCTACTTTTATTCTCTGGTGCTGAGAAAGCATGCTCTGTGATTTTTAATCCTTCCAAATGTATCCATGCTTGTTTTATGGTTCAGCATCCTGAAGAATGTTCCAGGTGGGCTTTAGAGTGCATAATCTTGCTGTGGGGGTCCACTCTTCTGTTGGTGTTAAGTCTAAGTGATTTAGTTCTCGTTCAAGTTCTCTTGTTAACCTACTGCCTACTTCTTTTGATATTGGGAGTAGGATATTGAAGTTTCCAATTGATAGATCATCTATTTCACTTAATTTCTGTAATTTTTTTTTTTTTTTTTTTTTTGCTTCACCTGTTGTGGGATTCTGCTGTTAAGTTCATAGACATTTATAATGGATGGATGGGTTGACCATCTTCTCATTATAAAATATTCATCTTTTTTCCTAGTAACTATTTTTGCCTTAAAGTTTTTGTCTGAGATTAGTGTAACTGCTCCAACTTTCTCGTGGTGGCTCTTTTCATGACATACCTTGTCAATCTCTTGGTGTTTTTGAACCTGAGGTCTACCGCATATGAGCAGCATACGGGTGGATAATGTAAATCCAGTCTGCTAATCTTTGGGTTTTGATTTTTTTTTTATCTTTAACATTTAATTTGATGACCAATATGGTAGATTTTCCTTCTACTGTGTTTTTCACTTTTTTGTTTGTGATATGTCTTTTTTATCCTCTATTTCTGCCTTGTTTTGTGTTATACAGTTCCTGGTCTTACTTTCTTTTAAAATTCTCTCTGTGTGTGTTTTGTTATTTTCCTAGTGGTTGTGTCTTACTTTTAAGTTTGATTTAAAACAAATAAATGAAGAAAAGAGTTACGGAGGACATGTCTATGCTGTCTTTCACAGTATTTTCACAGTCACTTTTACTAATGCTTCTTTTTTTCCTCCATGGGAGTTACGATCCTTGAAGATTGTGCTTTTGTTTTTTCTTTACTATTTCTTATAGGGCAGTCTGTGAATGACAGAGTTTTCTTTTCTTTCTTTCTTTCTTTCTTTCTTTCTTTCTTTCTTTCTTTCTTTCTTTCTTTCTTCTTCCTCCTCCTCCTCCTCCTCCTCCTCCTTCTTCTTTATCAGTAAATGTCCTAACTTCTTCTCTGAAGAAGAATTTAGTTGGATACAGAATTCTTGGTTGATAATCTATTCTTTTCGTTACTGTTACCTCACTAGTTCCTGGTGAAGAGCCAGCTTTTAATCGTACTAGGGAACTTTTGTACCAGATGAGTCACTTCTCTGGCTATTTTCAAGATTCTCTCTTGGTCTTCTAACAGTCTTCTTTGCTTATGATCTATGTAGTTATAGATATCTTAGGGTTTAGCCTACTTGGAGTTCCCTGAGTTTCTTGAATGTGTAAATTAAAACCTATCTCAAATTTGGCAGGTTTTTGGCTATTGGTTTTTCAAATCTTTTTTCTGTCCTCTCTCCTGTCTGACTGGAGTCCCTTTACATATGTGTTGGTACTTCTTTTTTTTTAATTAAAAAAAAAATGACAGCAGAATGCATTACAATTCTTATTACATGTATACAGCACAATTTTTCATATCTCTGGTTGAATATAAAGTATGTTGGCACCAATTCGTGACTTCATAAATGCACTTTGGATGATGATGTCCATGACATTCCACCATCCTTGGTAATCAGCAATAAAAGAGAATAAAATCATGGCATTTGCAGGTAAATGGATGGCATTGGAGAAGATGCTAAGTGAAGTTAGCCAATCCCCCCAAAATAAATGCCGAATGTTTTCTCTGATATCAGGAGGCTGACTCATAGTGGGGTAGGCAGGGGAACATGGGAGGAATGGATGAATTCTAGAAAGGGCAGAGGGGTGGGAGGGAAAGGGAGGGGGCAGGGGATTAGCGGGGGATGTGTTGGCACTTCTTGACGGTGTCCATAGATCTCCTAAGCTCTGTTGATTTTTCTTCCTTCTCTTCACTGGATATCTCAATTTCTCTGCCTTCTAGTTCACTGATTCTTTCTTCAGCCTGCTCAAGTCTGTTGCTGAGCCCATCTAAAGAATTTCAGATATTGTACTTTGAGTTCTTAGAATTTCTATTTGCCTCTTCTACTCCTTTTATTGATATTCTCTATTTGGGAAGATAAAAATCATTGTAATTTCCTATAATTCTTTTGATATCCTTTTCTTCTAGTTTTTTGAAAGTATTTATAATATAGCTTATTTAAAATCTTTGTCTGTTAGGGTCACACTTTTGGCCCCCTTGGGGACTTTTTTTTTTTTGTCCATGAGTTTTTGGTTTTTGTTTAAATTTCTTCCCTTCCTGTGGATACGTCCTACTTTCTTGTTTGCTTGTATGTCTCGGGACACTTTAGATGATAATAGAGTAACAATTTGGATAATGAATTGCTGTGCTTGCTTTTCCTTTTTTTCCCTTCCCATTTTGGTTGTTGGTGTTTTTCGTGTTACCGTTCATTTGATTGCCACTTCCCTTGGCTGGTCCTGTGGTTTCTGTATTTACTGTAATGTGTGACCACTGAGCTGCTCGCTATATATTTTTTTAAAGCCCCTTTTATTTTTAAGCCTGGATTCCTTGGGGCCACATCTGGGTCCTTGTAATTGTCTGGTTAGCCAGTCATTGATCAGATTTCCTTACATGCCTTGCCTGACTCCTGGAGCCTTTGGCCAAGACATCTGCATGAGACTCAGGCAGTTTACAAAACAGCCTTTGTTTTCACTTCCTGATGGCACAGGGCCTTATGGTCACCAGGGATGAGCAATGGCTGCTCCTCCTCTCCCATGTCATTCCAGGGCGTGTGCAGGGTCCTCTCCATGTGTGCAGCCTCTCCCATCCCCATGAACCTGTCAGGGCATTTGAGATTCCTTATGTCCTCTAATTCTTTAAGACTTCCTTTTAAATTCTGGGCCTGGCTCATGTTTACTGCAGTTGTTGTCCCAGAAGCAGGCAGCCAAGGTGTTGCCAGCAGTGGTTATTGTTTTGGTAATGCCTCAGGGGTATCTGCCACCTGCCACTTGCCACCTTTCTCTTTCCCAAGCCCCAGCTGAGCTGAGTCAAATATAGGGATTTCCCAGGATGCAAAGTACCATGCTGTGGGGATGGTACTTTGAACAGAGCATCAGAATCCTCAGATCTTCTGTCCATCTTGCCAAGCGCGTGACCTTTGGCTACCTCACTGCTGAGCTGGGAGGGAGGGGTGATAGAAGTTGCCCAGGTTAGACCATCATGGATGTGCCATCTGATCAAGGTTCGCTGGTTTCTCTTGGATGGATGGCTTTTCACGTTCTTCTGTAGCTCCAATGAATTCTTAGACTTATCAAATTGTTGATTTTACTTGTCTTCCTATACTTTTGTCTTTGAAAAGGGGGAGAGAGTGAGTTCATCCTGCCTTCACTCTGCCATTCTGGAAGTGCATTCTCCAGTATGTTGCTGTTGGAATCTGGTGTCAATCACTGAGCAAAATATATTGGAGATGCTTCCATTCTGTGTGTGTGTGTGTGTGAGAGAGAGGGAGAGGGAGAGGGAGAGAGAGGAAGGAAGGAGCTCTGGATTATGATAGCTGTGTGCCTCTGGAAAGAGGAGGTGACAGCACAGATGAAGTGACTTTGGTGCAGTAGGTACCCTGTCACCACCAGCGTTAGCTTATCTGTCAGATGTTTCTCAAGTGCCTGGTGCCTGCTGGGTACAGTTCCAGGTGCAGGACACACCAGTAACCCAGACTCTGCCATCATGGTGTTTACCTTCTTCTGATGCAAGGTAGAGAGTATACAGGTGCATGCACACACACACATATGGTGCAGTAAATGGGCCAAGGTTCCTTAATGAAGGTGGCCAGGGGAAACCTTTGTCTATGAGCTAAAGGTGGAGTAGAGGTCCAGAGAAAGGAGGGGTACCCGCCGGATGTCTGCAGAAGAATTTCTTTGGCAGAGGGAAGAAGAAATGCCAGCTTCCAGGGTGGGAGGGGCCAGGAATTAAAGACATGAGGGGCAGCAGCCAGGCCATGAAGGTCCATGAAGGGTTTCAACTCTGAGTAGGTGAGAAGGTGCCAGAAGGTGGTGGGCATCTGGACATTCATTCATTCAATCACTCATGCAGGGAGCAACTGTGGAGCCCTGCCCTGAGTACTGGGGATGGAGCAGAGAGCAAAGAGACAGGACCTCCTGCTGCCGTGAAGGGCCGACAGGAGAATAAAAAGATAAACAAACAGTCTCTTAGAAAGTGTTACAAAGTAAAACAGGGAAGCAGGTCAGAATGGTTAGGCTAGGATGGTGTGCATGTTTATGGGGGGTACTGTTGGCATTCTGAATAGGGAAGGGCCTTGCTCAAGGGAGTAGCATCATATGATGGAGCTTTTTAAAAAATCTGTGCACCTTGTGCATGAGTGTGATTTAATTGACAAATGTGCATCCATTGTGAGTGTGTGATTTGAGGAAGTTTAACATCGGGTGCACCCACCTTGCCCACAGCCACTCCAGCACCCAGTCAGGAAGCTTTCTCCTTTTCCTTCCCCAGCCGTGACCCTGAAGGTGATGTAGTCTGACCCCCACCCTTAGCCAACTTTTGCCTGTGCTGGAGCTTGATCTCAATGACTCTTACCCTAAGTGCTCTGGTGTCTGGCGTCTTCCCCTCAACCTTATGCTCACCTGTGGGAGGTGACAGCGTCCCACACCTTGGCTGCTCTGTGGAAAACAGCTGGGGAGGGTTGGGGGTCCCCAGGGAGGACTTCTGGAGGTGGCTGCAGAAATCCTGCTGAGTTAGAAGCAGCAGGGCCCGGCGTGAGAATGGGGGTGAGGGTGAGAAGGAGTGGATTCTGGAAGCATCTGGCAGATAGAGCAAGCAACGTTCTTGAGAGTCGCATCTGTGAAGTCGGGTGGATGCTGGGGAACGGGTTTGCGAAGGAGGTTGGCTTCGTGTGTGAACAGTCAAGTGTGATTTGTCTCTCAGACGTGAGTGGAGGAGGGAACGGGCGGCTGGGCTGTAAGTCAGGGGAGCTGGAAAGAAAGTATGGGAATTGTGAGTATTTTGACGTCATTTAGAGCAGGTCACCCAGGGGTCGAGGCTGAGAAGAGAGGGGGAAAGAGTTCCAGAGTAGAGGAGAGGCCACGTGGAGAAACTTTCAGGGGAAACTGAGGCAGGAAAAGACCCGGGTGTGGGCAGGCAGGTGAAGAAGGCCGTGAGATTCATGTGCATATAATTTGGGAGCACGGGGTAAGCATCCAACAGGATCATTACCAAAAATGGTCAGTCAGGCCGGGCAGTCCAGGCTCCACATCCATCTCCTGGGTGTCTGCAGGCCTGAGGTGCTACTTGTCGGAGGCATGGAGTGGCACTGGTGTAAATATTATGAGAAAAGGAATGTGGACCGGAGAGAGAGAGAAACCCCTGCTTCTGGGAACCTCGGGGACAGGGAGGGAGCTTGAAGGACAGGCGCACCTCAGCTGATGTCTGCCGAGGGCCTGAGGCGTCAGGTGGGGGCATCTTCCTGCATGTCAGACGTTGGCGTCAGGAAAAGGGAGTTTGAGGGTGCTGGGGTCACGAGCAGGTTGTTGGCAGTTCCCCTGGCACCAGGAAAATCCAGTCCCTTTGACTTTTCTTACTCATCCACAGAACCCGTTATTCTTTCTCATGGAAACATTCTCTGTCACTCGAGCCTATGAAGACATTTTAAAGACAAATAGCTGTGTTTGCCACAGTATGAATTGTGTGCTGTCCCTCTGCTCCCCCCTGACCCCCCCAAAAGATATTTTGGAGTCCTAACCTCTGTGTCTCAAAATGTGACCTTATTTGGAGATAGGGTCTACACAAGCTGAAGCAAGGTCATTAGGGTGGGCCCTGACCCCCTGTGACCAGAAGCCTTTAAGAAGACATGTGGACACAGGGACAAACAGGAATAGAGAGAGGAAAGATGATATAGAGAAAGAACAGCAGAAGACAGCCACCTGCAAGCCACAAAGGCCTGGAGCAGATTCACCCTCAGCCTCGGAAGGAACCAGCCCCACCTGACACCTTGATCCTGGACTTGGACCTCCAGAACTGGGAGAGAACCAATTGCTGTGTCATAAGTCACCTGGTCTGTGGTGCTTTGCTATGGCTCTCTGGGAAACTCCTACAGAAGCCATTTGATGTTTGAAAAATCACTGCAGCCACCTTCCACAACATCAGACGCTTATCCCTCGTTGTTTGCTGCCAAAGAGTTTCGAATCTACCAACTGGTGGGGCCCTTTGGGGAGGACACAGCCGTGACTACCAGGGCCGGTGACATCGATCCCTGGTGTAGGAGGCTGCTACAAACTCCCTCTGGCTTTCATTCATCCTATGCTAAGACTCTGCTGGTGCCATCCCAGTGCCCTCAACTGGCCCATATTCAGAGGGACAGTGTGTGCAGCTGGGGCCTCAAACACCCCCCACCCCGAAACGGAGGAACCTTTCTTTATTGCCATAGGAGAGTGCAGTTTCATTCTTTTCTTTTCTTTTTTTAAACATCTTTCTTTCTGACCATCTTTAATTAATTGAAAACCTTCCAGAGTTTCAAGGTGAAAAATGGACTCTCTGTAGTGGAGACATCTGATATTCAAAAGAATCTTCCATGAAACCAAATGAAAAGATGCAATGAACTTGGAGTACTTACCTAGCGTTTGTGTTCACTCTCTGCTGGTGTTGCTGCAGAAATAAGCAAGCCATATTGGAAAAGGCAGGCCTCAGGGTCCTCTGTCACAGCCGGGAGGGACTCACCTTTCCAACTGCAGCTGGTGGGGGTGGGGGGTGTGGCCAGGCCCACTGCAGTTAGCTGCCAGGGGCTGTAGAGGCTGGAAAGGAGAAAACCCATGAAAGACTCCAATTCAGCTGCCTTAGGGGCCTCTCTCCCCCTTCAGCCAAATATTCACTTGGCCCCTGACAGTAGGCTTTTGTTGGGGGTCTGGGGCTGTCAGAGGCAGAAGGTGGAAAAGCGTTGTGAGGGCAATAGCGGAGGAGTTGGCTGGTGCCTAGATTCACTGAAGCTTTAATATGTTGCTGTAGCAGCGGGATCAAAGCCAAGGTTAAACCGGTGGGAGGCACTGGTTACTCCATGTTTAGTTGTTGAATTTCATTTTATATTTCCAAAGCAGAGTCAAGATGGCCCTTTAAGGAATATAGAGCCAGAGGCTAATATTTACTCAACTCAAAGTTAGACATAATGAAAATAAAAAATTACAAACTGTTAAGACCACTACCAATTAGATACTGGCAACTCACCTTGAATGCTTCGTGGGTTTCTAGCTGGCAATTAAAACACACATGGAATAATGTTTTAATAGGAGTGTTTCCCAAAACATTATCAGGTTTCTTTAGTATTGACACACTTTGCCTGGCCCAGTTCTCAGACTCATGGACTCACCTTTTCAGGACTTGATCTACTGCTGTGTAACAATTATCATTTTTTTCCCTGAACTCTTGCATTTCCAGCATCAGGGCTGGTTTTGATTTGACACGATGCTGAGGTAAGTAGTTGTTCTGGAACACCTGACTGGTACTTCGATTGCAGGCAGACAGGTGGACGTGCTGCTTCCAGACAGCCCTGCCCATTATCAGGGACCTGTCCTTGCTCCCCAAGAGGCTCCTGGTTTGCCAGAGGGTCAGCCTCCTGACCTGTGCTCTTTCTTGCACATCCTGGAAATCTTGGGACAAACCAAATCTGAGAATGCCAAGCTTTGGCGAATAGAATCCCCTCACTAATTAAAGGGAGACTGCTTTGAAGGTTTCCAGTGTTCTGTCTGCAAACTGCATCTAATCACATCACAGTGAGCACGCTGGTTCAGATCCACAGGTGAAGAGATTAATAGATGAAAAGTCTGAATAGCAAAACGTGTTTAAAAGGAACACCAGTCAAAAACAGAATAACAACATGGATTCAAGTCCAAGGGCATAGGTTGAACTTCCTTGGTAAATTCTCAATGGATTGTTTGTCTGTGGTGAATGAGAGTGAGATTATCATGTTATTAAAGAGTGAGCCTGGGAATCAGGATACATTCTCTTGCTACTTTGCAGATATTAATTTCTCCTATTGATTCCATCAGTCAAGATGCCACATGAGGGCTGGGGATGTGGCTCAAGTGGTAGCGCGCTCGCCTGCCATGCGTGCGGCCCGGGTTCGATCCTCAGCACCACATACCAACAAAGATGTTGTGTCCACCAAAGATTTAAAATAAATAAATAAATAAATATTTAAAAAAAAAAAAAAAGATGCCACATGAAAGGTTCACATTGAAAGAGGGTTTCCTTGAGGGTTTTGCTCGCGTGGTATACACTGTCTATTTATTAAAAATCCATACACTGGAGTGGGGCCTGTACCTCCAGTTGTTGTACGCCTGGGTGTAAAAACGCTGACCAGCATCATTAGTACCAGCAATGAATGCTTTCCGCGCTGCCATTCCACAGACACCAATTAGTTCAGCCCTGACTGTAGTGGGCATGTATAAAGTGCTTTCTGGAATAGTCCATAAGTTTCTGCTGAAGAACTGATATCACAGGGGTTGGGGATATAACTCAATTGGTAGAGTGCTTGTCTCACAAGTACAAGGCCCTGGGTTCAATCCCCAGCACCAAAAAAAAAAAAAAAAAAAAAAA